>NC_136267.1:115440098-115520098 GCF_964187855.1 Myxine glutinosa | reverse complement strand
GTGGCCCTATATGGAATTCTCTCATCTCCCCTTCCTGTTCATGCTGGAGTTCCCCAAGGTAGTGTTCTGTGCCCTGTGCTATTTCTGGTCTTCATTAATGATCTCTCCGACTCTGGAAAATCCTCTCTATCTCTTTGCTGATGACTCCACTCTCTGCCACTCCATATCTCAACCCTCAGGTCGGCAGTTTGCAGAATCCTCACTCTCTGCAGACCTGAACAAAATCACAAGTTGATCAAACAAGTGGAACATGTCTTTCAATCCTGACAAATCTCACACTCTTACTATGTCTCTCCGAAAATACCGTCTGGAAAACCCTCCCATCTACTTTCTGAACAATCCTCTTGAAGAAGTTCTGTCACTCAAGCTTTTGGGTCTCACTATCTGCTATGATCTTTCCTGGGAAAACCACATTTCCAAGCTGGCCTCCAAAGCCAGTCGCCGACTGGGCATTCTCCATCGTGAGAAGTCCTCACAACATACAAAGATTTCATCTGTAGCTCAATGGAATACTGCTCTCCCCTCTGGGCCAGTGCTCCTGCCTCACACCTAGCTCGGCTTCACGTGGTTGAACCAAACCATTCAGAATCATTGGAATCTCCTGTGATGAAGCTGATTCTGAGGACCTTTCACTCACTCACCACAGGCAGGTTGGTAGTCTTTCTGTCTTCTACCGACTCCTTTCCGGCCTTGCGCCCACTGTTCTGTCTGTTCTCAGGCCCCCAAATATTCCTGCAGGATGCCCAAGATCTGCCAGAACCCCTCTTCTGGTGAAACTGCCAAAATCAAGACTCTCTGCTCACCTTCACTCTTTCATTCCTCTTTCGCCCCCCCCCCCCACCCCCCTCTGGTACTGCCACACTCTCTTCAATCCCTCTCCTCCCTCCAGGTCTTTAAAACAGCTGTTCACCACCATCTCTTATCTTCCCCCTTCCAAAACCTTGATCTTTTCTACCCCCATTAAAACACCCCATATCTGCCTCTTTCAATCCCCAACTTCTTTCGTGAAATTCCTCATGGTGAAATTCCTAGTAGTGTTCATTTGCTTTATACCGTGTACCCCTCGCACCTCCCCAGTCCTCCCCCTTCCACAGATCTACCGATATCCCTGTTCTCTACTGTTGTTGTGATTGTGCTTCCCTCTCTCCCCCTCTTGTCTCCCGCTCCCTTCATTGTATGTTTTATGTGTCTGTGCATGTTTTCATGCTCAATGTGTTAGCTCTTACACGAGCCTTGATTCTGTATCCCCCTCACCCCCCACCCTCCCCCCCAAAAAGTCCTGTGCTACATACGAAAGAAGAAGAAGACCTCATAGAGTTGGGGACTGATTCGGACGAAACTTGGTGGACAGGTTGGGTTTCTGACAAGGACGAATTGATTTGACTTTGATGAAGATCTGGATCTGGATACGATATTTTTTTTAATTTTTGAAATGATTCTTCACCATCAATTTGAGAGACTTGCCTGACTCGGCACGCCCCGCGTGCCTCACCACACGTCATTTCAGAGGGGTGGGCATCCTTGACCATTTCGGTGTCTTTTGGGTCTTCATGGTGTTTTGGGTCTTCGGGGTGTTTTGGGTCTTCGGGGTGTTTTGGGTCTTCGGGGTGTTTTGGGTCTTCGGGGTGTTTTGGGTCTTCTTCGGATATCTCAAGACATTGTGGATGAGTTATGACAAAACTTGGTGGTGATTGGTTATGTGAAAAGAACAAGCCGATTAGATTTTGGTGCAGGTCCGAATCCAGATCCAACATGGCGGAGGTTTGCGCTCTACCGAGTGTCATTATAGTTTAAAATGTTTTTTATTATTTGTACATTAAGCGTGCAGAGGAGCTTGTTTCCATAAATGTAACATTTATGTTCCTCACTTTTCTTCAGGTAGTGAATATCACTACAAGATGACTGTGCAATGACGATGTTTGAGTGAGTTTAAGAGTATTTTTCATTGTGTCCAAGGTGTTTGGGTAGAAAATGCCAAGAGAAAAGGAGAAGTTATTGCTTTTAACACTCTCTTTTCTGAAGGCAAGATACTTCCACCATTTCACAGCTTCAGTGTGATAAAAACATAGCATGGCCATTAATTCGCAACGTGTGATTTATTTGGAACATGATGATGACATTTCCTTTAGTCACTCCAGCAGAGAAGTCTGTGTTAACCTACTTGGCCATTCGAGCTCCCGCTTTACCCTCCCACATGGTTCCGGACAGATGTTCCAACCCTTTCGGGCCTCTGACTCCTTTGGATCCGAACATGTAGTGCAGGCCTTTCGAGCCCACCCACTGTCTATACAGTACGATAATTGGTCACCTTTAAGTGGCGTGTGACAGGTGATGCCTCATAGCTTGATAGTCGGAGTAACGGGAGAATCTATGGTAAGCTTCTGCAGTATTTCTCTCTTTTGAGCAATGGCAGTCCATATAACTTAAGAGGGAAAACGTGTTCTTGAGCAACTCATCTAACTTACATCTTTGGTGAGTCATCAAGGAGGCAAAATCATCATTCCTAACCATTACTCAAATACTGAGCACAAAATGTCAATCAAAATTGATGATCAACTTCCTTTCTGTACCAAAAATGGAAATGTTCCAGCACCAAAAACCAAAATATGATTGTGGCAAAATCGAAATTTCAAAAAGGTGTTTTGTGGACAGGCTATATTTACTGTATATTTAGAATGCTATATTTAGAATGGACAGGTTAAGGTGTAAGGCCCCAAATGCTATATTTAGAATGGACAGGTGAAGATGAAAGGCCTCAAATGCTATATTTAGAATGGACAGGTTAAGGTAAAGGCCTTGAATGCTATATATAGAATGGACAGGTTAAGGTAAAAGGTCTCAAATGCTATATTTAGAATGGACAGGTTAAGGTAAAGGCCTCAAATGCTATATTTAGAATGGACAGGTTAAGGTAAAGGCCTCAAATGCTATATTTAGAATGGACAGGTTAAGGTGAAAGGCCTCAAATGCTATATTTAGAATGGACAGGTTAAGGAGAAAGGCCTCGATTGCTATATTTAGAATGGACAGGTTTTTTTTATTTTTTTTGGATACTGAATCGAGGCTCATGAAAGAGCTAATATTTACTTCACAAACAAATCAACCAGACAAACAAAATATATAAAAAGAGGGAGCGGAAGACAAGATGGGGAGAGAAGGGGAAGCACACAAACACAACATTTGAGAGCAGGGAGGTGTGTGGGAGGGAGAGGGCTTGGGGGGAGGAGGCGTGGGAAGAGGGGGGGGGGGGGGGGGGAGAAGTATAAAACACAAGAAGTGAAGGAGAAGTGTTTTATACTGGGAGAAGTATAAAACACAAGGACACCAAGGACTTCCAGGACAGAAGTTGGTATTTCAAAAAAGTGGAATTGGGGTGAAATTAGCAGGGGTAGAAAAGATCAAGGTTTTGGATGGGGGAAGATAAGAGATGGTGGTGAACAGCGTTTTAAAGACCTGGAGGGTGGAGTGGGATTGATGAGAGTGAGGGAGTTTGTTCCAGAGGCAGGAGAAAAGAGGAATGAAGGAGTGAAGGTGAGCAGAGAGTCTTGATTTTGGCAGTTTAACCATAAGAGGGTTGCAGGCAGATCTTGTGCGACCTGTAGGAATATTTGCGGGACAGAGCCCAGAGAGAGCTGGGGGGGGGGGGAGGGCAAGGCCAGAGAGGAGTCGGTAGAAGACGTAAAGACCACCAACCTGCCTGCGGTGAGTGAGTGAGAGGCCCTTGGAGTTAGCTTCATCGCGGGAGATTCCAATGATTCTGAACGCTTTGGTTTCAACAGCGTGAAGACGAGTTGGGTGTGAGGCAGGGAGCACCAGCCCAGAGGGGAGAGCAGTATTCCGTTGAGCTGCGGATGAAAGCCTTGTATGTGGTGAGGAGCTCAGGTGTGCCAAGGAAGGACTTCGCACGACGGAGGATGCCCAATCGGCGACTGGCTTTGGAGGCCAGATTTGAAATGTGGTTTTCCCAGGAAAGATCATGGCAGATAGTGAGACCCAAAAGCTTGAGTGACAGAACTTCTTGGAGAGGATTATTCAGAAAGTGGATGGGAGGGTTGTCCAGTCGGTCTTTTTGGAGAGACATCGTAAGAGTGTGAGATTTGTCAGGATTGAAAGACATGTTCCACTTGTTTGCCCAGTCTGTGATTTTGTCCAGGTCTGCAGAGAGTGAGGAGGCTGCAGACTGCCGATCTGAGGGATGAAGAATGGAGCGACAGAGAGTAGAGTCATCAGCAAAGAGATAGAGAGGATTTTCAAGAGAGTCAGAGAGATCATTGATGAAGACCAGAAAAAGCACAGTGCCCAGAACACTGCCTTGGGGAACTCCAGCCTGAACAGGAAGAGGAGATCAGAGAAACCCATTCAGGGCCACACGTTGACTACGACTAGAGAGGAAGTCCGCCAGCCATGCGTGGAGATTTCCATGGACACCAAAAGAGGAGAGTTTGGTGACCAGAGCGGGGTGCCAGACCGTATCGAAGGCACGTGATATGTCAATGGAGACAGCTCTAATTTCCTGTTTGGCATTGAGGACCTCCATCAATTGTTGAGAAAGCAGAAGCAGCATGTCCAGAGTAGAGTGACCAGGTCTGAAACCAAATTGATGATCAGAGATCAAGCCATTGGAGAAGAGGAAAGATTTCATATCTGAAGCAATGATGGATTCCATGACTTTGCTGATAATTGGGAGAAGGCTGATTGGTCTGTAGTTGCTGGGATCTGTTTTTGCACCTTTTTGTGCAAAGCGGTGATGTTGGCAGATTTCCAAGCAGATGACCTTGAGCAAAAGAGAAGGCGAAGAGAACAGAGAGAGGGAGTGAAAGAGTGGAAGAACAGGATTTTAGGACCCGTGGGCTGATGCCGTCAGGTCCAGTTGCAGAATCAGAGTCGAGCGTTGACAGAAACTTTTCCACCTTGTCAGGAGGAAAGGACACAGAGTCCAGGAGCAGCTCGGTACGACTGGGTTCGGTGGGTACAGAGAGGGATGGGTTTGGGACACAAGATTTAGAGGCAAACACAGAGTTGAGGCATTCAGCTTTTTCACGTGCGGAGTCAGCCGTGTGGCCGTTTGAGGTGAGGGAGGGGATGGAGGGGGAACAAACACCAGAAACAGATTTGACCAGACGCCACCAGGATTTGGAAGAGGGAGACAGATAAGAGAGTTCGGTCCTGAGAATGGAGAGATATTGTTTCCTGGCTCTCCTGTGGGTGGACACACACCTGTTTCGGGCTTTGTGAAAGGAAATGAGATTTCCTTCCGTTGGATTTGCTTTCCAGGAGACGAAAGCAAGTTGTTTCTGGGCAATAGCCTCACCACAAGATTCCGTGTACCATGGATGGGAGGAAGGGTATGACAACTGAAGACGAGATGGGATAAATCTGTGCATGAGAGAGAGCAATTTACTTTGGAAGAATTCCCAGGATGAGTTGATGTCAGAGGCGGGTAGAGATGGGAGACCAGTCCAGATGATTGATGGCTGCTTGAAGACCGTGCCAGTTGGCCTGAGTGAAATGCCAGACTCGTCGACGCTGAGGAGGCTCTCTGAGAATGGTCAGAGAGATGTCCACTTCAACAAGCACATGAGCAGATGAGCCGATTGGAGCAGAAGAAGAGCAGCAGACATTTTCAGGGAAGTTAGTCATAACCAAGTCCAGAAGAGAAGATGCTCCGTTGACTGAGATCCGGGCCGGGAAATTGACAGATTGTGTCAGTCCCAGTGAGTCACAGAAGTCCTTTGCTGAAGAGCCATGGCTGGTGAGAGAGGTACCCACACCCAGCCAACTGGCATGGTGACAATTGAAATCACCACATATGAGGAAGAGAGAGTTGGGATGGGTCGACAGAAGTTGGTCCATATTATCAGACAGTGAGATGTCGGTGGAGTCATCACTGTTTGGTGGACGGTACAACACACATATGAACAAAAGGTGGGAGCGAAGGGGAAGCCGTAGCCAAAGGTATTCCTGGGGGTGAGGTGGAGAGAGGGCATTGCAGGGCGAATGAGGAAGAGAGTTTTTTATAAGGTTAAGGTGAAAGGCCTCAAATGCTATATTTAGAATGGACAGGTTAAGGTGAAAGGTCTCAAATGGTATATTTAGAATGGACAGGTTAAGGCGAAAAGTCTTGAATGCTATATTTAGAATGGACAGGTTAAAATGAAAGGCCTTGAATGCTATATTTAGAATGGACAGATTAAGGCAAAAGGCGTGGCCATTCGGCATAAATTTGTCGTTTTTCTGTGGAGTTAATCCTCAAATAAAATTGATGCCATTTGATGTGGAGCCAAGAAATATATAAGAACAGCAATTGTACGCATGCACATGTAATTCAAGTGGGGTTGTGACGTATCATTTCGATATTGGGGGCAAAGTGTTTCGTATTTGACTGAAGCCTCTTTCAACCTGCAGTCAGTGTTAGGACAACAAATTCAGGCTCAAAGAAAGTGCACCCAACAGAAAATGTAAAATATACTGTCTGACCTTACTGGAGTTCTCCAAATGCAGTCATTGTGTCGCTACATTGTGTAGATTAGGTTATGCTTGTGGAAAGCAAAAATTGTATCGGAGCTGATTTCAAATCCAGGGTATAAACCATGGAAATATTTTTGCCTTGTTGGCCATTTGGCAACTGGTGAAAGGCAACTAATGTGAATCATCTGAAAAGTGGGAAATGGGGGATTTATATGGAATGACAGAGGTAATTTGTGGAGCACTTCGTCCTCTACTGAAAGAGGAGATGAAGACATAGCATGGAGAATATACCAGTGTGGGTTGGTTGCATATAGGAAGTCGGTGAGCCAAAACTGGATATACAATTAGATGCCACATGCAGGAAGCTTGGCAAGCAGTGCAGGGTGCCAGATAGCACTGAAGGCTCGTGAGATGTGTTTCTACGCAGCCATGACCTCCTTATCAACGTCCATTATTGTGGAGAAAGCAATAGCATATCCACTGCTGACTGACTGGGATGGAATCCAAATTGATGATCAGAGATCATGGCAACTGAAAAGAGAAATGAACTGATGTTGACTGCGATGATGGATGATATTGCTTGCACCTGAAATGTTCTTACTAGCCTCTAGTTGTTGTTGGTGTTGTTGTACAGCCCCGGAGAGTTCTCTCGAGTATGTAGATTTGGAGTTTCTCGAGACAAGCCCGCAGCACGGAGACAGCCAATCGATCTAGCAGGAGTGACCCAGAGATCCTCCACATCCACGATAGTGTATCCCCGCCTTCAGAAAGTCAGGGCAGAGAGAGAGAGAGAGGGAGAGGAGAGAGAGAGAGAGAGAGAGAGAGAGAGAGAGAGAGAGAGAGAGAGAGAGAGACATAGAGAGAGAGAGAGAGAGAGAGAGAGAGAGAGAGAGAGAGAGAGAGAGAGAGAGAGAGAGAGAGAAAGAGAAAGAGAAAGAGAAAGAGAAAGAAAGAAAAAGAAGAATAGAGAGAGTAAAAGAAGAATAGAGAGAGTAAAAGAAGAGACGAGAGGAAAAGGTCTCGTCCATGTGGGACTATCGGCACTCTCACCGTGACCGCGCTGCCCTGATGAATCCGGGAAGCAGGGAAGAATGGGGAAGATTTGGCCCCCAACTTGCATTGGGGGATACAACCACCACGACGAGACATCCCGGATAGTTTTGCGTATCCCACCTTTTTGCGTATGAGAAGGACATGAGCTGGCTTCTACATATACGACAGGTGGCGTAAGCTGAAGAACAAGCAGAAGAAAGCCCATGGAGGAGAAGCAGCAGAGTATGTATAATTTCATAATATTCACCTTGATGCTGTCTGGGTCCATCACAGAGGCAGAGTCGAGGGTGGTCAGAATTTTCGATATCTTATTGAGTGAAAGGCTCAGTATCCAGGTGGCAGTGGGAGCAGAGAAGGTTGGCACAGAGTTGGGTACACGAGCCAAACACTTTGTTCAGAGTTTCTGACTTGTCCTGACCTTACTTGTTTTCATATTGTTGTTTTGTTTTTGGTGGAAGAAGGGGATAGTCACTTACAAAATGACATACTTTGTGCAGATGGAATGAGAGGGGCCGGTGGGGTGAAGGAAGGGGTGGATTTTCTGTGTCGTCTAGATAGTGAGGAGTGGGGGTGAGGGTGAGGGGAGGGAAGGGGTGAGTCGGAATTTCCACCATGCATAATAAAGAGATGGCCCGAGATGGTTTGAACATATGTTTGTTCATAATGAAATTGCTACCGACTCGTAATGCGGAAATCAAATCGCCTAATGCATCATATCATGGAGCAAGTGTCCGGTGCCTTTGCTCGGCGGGTCATGGGATCAAGTTATGATTAAGCCAGACCGGATTGAAAAATGCAGATTCTGGTGACAGCAGAGAGCGATCACATTACAGAGGCAGTCGAGTGTATTCAACATTGATTACGTTTTGATTTTTGACCATTGCCAGATGTTTTATACCTTGGAGTGCATTCATGAAACTCCCTTTCCCTTGTAAAGTTTGCGCTATTACCTTCCCCAGTAATAAATATTGTCAATGAATGAAATAGAAAACCTTTTGAAAGGTCAAAGTGAATTTATCTTGAAATTCTGATCATCAATTACCTCATCATCAAATTAGATCTCTGATCATCAATTACCTCACACTCTGACTATGTCTCTCCGAAAAGACCGACTGGACAACCCTCCCATCCACTTTCTGAATAATCCTCTCCAAGAAGTTCTGTCACTCAAGCTTTTGGGTCTCACTATCTGCCATGATCTTTCCTGGGAAAACCACATTTCAAATCTGGCCTCCAAAGCCAGTCGCCGACTGGGCATCCTCCGTCATGCAAAGTCCTTCGTTGGCACACCTGAGCTCCTCACCACATACAAGGC
The DNA here is from genome assembly GCF_964187855.1 of Myxine glutinosa. Taxonomy (NCBI): domain Eukaryota; kingdom Metazoa; phylum Chordata; class Myxini; order Myxiniformes; family Myxinidae; genus Myxine; species Myxine glutinosa. The sequence continues at coordinate 115,511,262 of NC_136267.1, read as the reverse complement.
TTTCATCCGCAGCTCAATGGAATACTGCTCTCCCCTCTGGGTCGGTGCTCCTGCCTCACACCTAGCCCGGCTTCACGCTGTTGAAACCAAAGTTTCAGAATCATTGGAATCTCCCGTGATGAAGTTTACTCCGAGGGCCTTTCACTCACTCACCGCAGGCCGGTTGGTGGTCTTTCTGTCTTCTACCGACTCCTCTCCGGCCTTGCTCCTCCAGCTCTCTCTGGGCTCTGTCCCCCAAATATTCCTGCAGGTCGCACAATATCTGCCTGCAACCCTCTTATGGTTAAACTGCCAAAATCAAGACTCTCTGCTCACCTTCACTCTTTCATTCCTCTTTTCTCCCGCCTCTGGAACAAACTCCCTCACTCTCTTCAATCCCACTCCTCCCTCAAGGTCTTTGAAACACCTGTTCACCACCATCTCTTGTCTTCCCCCATCCAAAACCTTGATCTTTTCTACCCCCGCTAATTTCACCCCAGATTCACTTTTTTGAAATACCAACTTCCTTCCTGGAAGTCCTTGCAGTGTCCTTGTGTTTTATACCTCTCCCACACCCCCCGCCCCTTTCCCACCCCTCCCCTCCCAAGCCCTTTCCCTCCCACACATCTCCCGATGTCCCTGCTCTTAAATGTTGTGTTTGTGTGCTTCCCCGTCTCTCCCCATCTTGTCTACCGCTCCCCTTATTATATACTTTGTGTGTCTGTTTTATTTTTTGTGTGATAAATGTTAGCTCTTTCACGAGCCTCGATCCTGTATATAAAACAATAATAATAATAAAGAGTCACTTTCACTTTATACCTGTAGAATGTGTTGTATTTTCCAGGTACACAAAGCAACTTTTCTCCAAATTGGAAATTGTATAGACTATAGACCATGACACTGTACCAATGGTTCTTTCTCTCTGTTTTTCTCTTTCTGTCTGGTAGAATCTTGCAGGACTCACCGGCACACCACTGGTGGCACGAAGTCCTATTCCACATGAGGCCGCAATGCCTGCAAACCCTGTTGAGGTGCGGGCATTCCAGGCGGCGCAGTGGAAGGCACTTGGAGAGTTCACATTGGCTGAAGAGATGGAACATGCAACTTTCCCAAGCTTGGTATGATTTATTTTTAAGTCTGCAATGACACTCAATACCTCCGCCAACCGAAGGTGGACGGAAGTTATGATTTCACCCCTGTCTGTTCGTCTGACTGTGAGCAGGATATCTCAAAAAAGTTGTGGATCGATTTGGAATGAAATTTGGTGGACTGGTTAGGTGTGTGACAAGGACGAATTGATTCGATTTTGGTGAAGATCTGGGAATTTTTAAAGTGATTCTTCACCATTGAGAGGTGGGGCCAAAAACGATACATACTGCAGGACAATATTTCAAAAAGTTGTGGACGAGTTGTGACAAAACTTGGTAGATGAGTTTGGAGGTGACAAGAACAAGCTGATTAGACTTTGGTTCAGGTCCGGATGCAGATCCGGCCTTTTAGTGGGATACAAGCCATAAACTGTTCAGCCTGGCGGAGGTATACATTCTACCAAGTGTTGGACTAGTCTGTTTATGTTTCAAGAATAGACTGTATAATTTTTTTAACAAGCACCTGTTATAAACAACTGTGGCAAACCGACCACCTCGTTACATCTCTCAAGTGGTCCAAAAAGATTGAAGTCAGGAAGGATCATATTTGGCTCGGACCTTTCAGTCATTGCACGGAGGAACAGGTTGGCCTTCTCCTAATCTTCACTCACTCCTGTTAAACTGTTTTTGAATCCTTTTACCCATTCATGAACTATATACCCATTACCATTGGCCCTTTTTCTTTGCGAACCAACTGTTTTCACTCGGTCCTCAAATATCATCGCTTGTATACATGTCGTTTTGCTGTCTGGATAATGTAGGTCTTAGTAGTAACAGCTGCATACAACTCCATTGACCACAATAAATTCGCAGACGAAAGTTTAAGGCAAGAATTTGGAATTTGGCTATAGTGCTGGCACACAATGGCCTACTCTTGCGAAAGACACAGTGGGATCTTTAACCTCCATCAGTAAATGAGGGCAGAAGGGAAACCTGACATTTCATTCGTCTGAAAAATGGCACAATCATTGATGCAATGTCCTGCCTACAACACATCAGAGTAATAGTTTATGGTCAGGTCTATAATCAGTCCCAGATTAGACAGCCTTAATGAGAGTACACCATCTCTGAGCTATTCAGTCAACCCATATGTTCTCAGCATACCGATAAAGTAATATTGTTAGACTTACCAGCATTCAACATAATTTTCCAAACAGTTGAACAGCATCTTATCTTCTCTGGATTGACAAAACCCAACAGGTTGCATCTGGAACCTGTCCATCTCTGGCTTGAAGAACTGTCCAGCAGAGAAGGGAATAGTTTGTGAAATGCTACAGAGGATCCACCAAACAAGCCATTGCCAAAATCCAAGAGTAAATTATATTGCAGAACACTGCCTTGAGGAATACAAGCTTCTGAGAGTAGAGCAGGAGGAGGAATACTATCTGGGGCACCACTCTACTTTATAACCCTGGACAAAATCTGGGAACCAGTCATGAACTGGCAAACAGCTTATTACCCTGCGCTCGCGAAGCGAAATGCAGGGTTAAGCATTCGGGTCCGTCCGTACGTCGTACATACGTACTTGCGTGTCTGCATTTTAAAAAGTCATTTTCTCGGCAACTGTTGGTCCGATTGACATGAAATTTGCACCATAGGAGGAACTCCTCCTGTAGAATATTTTAGTGAATATTATGACGTCACAGCTCACGTGGTACGGGCGCCATCTTGGAAAAAAACAAAAAACTTTGCAACTCTATATCTCAAAAACCGCTTCACAGAAATAATTGAGACAGGTCTCATTGCAAAGAACTCTCCATGCCGAATAACATATGTGAATGATGACGTCAAAGGTGCCGCCGTTATGACGTCATAATTCGACAAGTAAAAAACTTTATCCGATCAGGATTAAATTTCTTGAGCATCTTCTCGGTAAAAATTGATGCAGAAATAAAATTATAATGACGTCGTAGGTCACGTGGTTCGGACGCCATATTGTTTTGAGTGAAAAACCACTAAAATCCAATTTTCTCTTAAACGACTGAACAGATCGAGGCCAGTCTTTGCAGGTAGAATTGCATAGCCATGACGAACAAAAAAGGTCAGTGAGAATGACGTCATGTGTCACATGGTTTCGGAGTTATGACATTTTTAAGCATAAACTTTAAAAACTGAGCTCCTCCCTCATTTGTGATCCTATCAAGGGGAAACTTCACAGATGTGTTCAGCATATCAGTCTACTAAAATCACATTTTGGAATTTGCGATCGGTCACGTGGTTTGGCAGATATAAATAAACGAAAATATGAAAAAAAACATATAACTCTTGAACCGCTTCATTAATCGACGTGAAACTTTATATTGTAGTAGAGGTAATGAAGTGTAACATGTTTACAAAATTTCAAGATGATTGGCTGTACGGTCTGGAAGCTAGAAGTTATTGCGTGAAGAAGAAGAGTCTTCTAGAGTGGGCATTGAATTAATTATCACCATGCAAATGACGAGCAGGCAAAGTACGGAGCGACCTCACGGGGTCATTTTGACCTCAAATAAAATTCTGATTTCAGATTTGTCAATCGCTGAGGTAAAAAAAAAACACATGACCAAAACAGATTTGGCGAAATTCCGACGATTTTTGACGAAAATATAACATTTGTGTATGCATTTCAGTCAAGTAAAGTGTGTGCCGTGTCAGCATTTTAAAAATTGAAACGTGGCTCATTGTAAATAACTCCATATGGGGAATAGGTGTTGTTAACGATGACGTCATTGGTGCCATAATTACGACGTCATAATTCGACAGGGACAACGCTTAGTCTGATCAGTTTGAAAAATTTTCAGCATGATCTATGCAACAATTAATTATTTAGAGAATATAAATTTATGATGTCATCGCTCACTTGGTCTGGCAGCCATATTGGATCAAAATAAAAAGAAACGTTCAAAAATAGAAGAGTTGGCTCACACCAAGTTGACTGCGCAGGGTAAGTATTCTATGAATACCATCTAGTTGAGCAGGGCTTGATATCAGAAAATGATGCACCTCAAATTGTCGAGCAAGGTTGATCTGACCTCTTACCTGCAGTCAGAGCTTCCTTCTATTGCAGAGTTAGCATAAGGAGTACAGAGTGGAGCGGCCAGAATGGAAATGAAACTGGTGGTATGAGTGCTATAGGGAAAGGGAATAACTATCAGAAAATAATGTATTGTTTTGATTACACGAGGGTTATTCCTAAAGTTCTGTCTCTGCTGCTTCTTCTCTATAGGCTTTTTTATCAATAGCCGAGGTTTGTGGAAGAGCTAGTATTAGTACACTGAACGAATCAGGACACAACAGGGCAGAAGGAACAGTAGAGAGGGGGGAAAATACCAACAACAAAAATGAATGCCAAGATAGAGGCAGACTTGGACAAACAATGAGTATGGGGGAGAAATGGGGGGCAGGAAAGGATGCATGGGGTGGACAAGATGGGATACAGAAGGAAACTCTGGAGGGGAAACTGGAAATTTGGAAGGAGGAAGGATTGGGGTAAGTCAGGGGAGAGGGATAACGAGGACAGAAATGATCATATTTTAGATTGGGGACGATCTGAGATGGTGGTGAACAGCTGTCTTGAGCATCTGGAGGGAAGAATGAGATTTAAGAGAATGTGGAAGTTGGTTTTGCAGTTGGGGAAAAAGAGGAATGAATGAATGGAGGTGAGCAGTGAGTAGTGGGGGGACAAAGTGCGGAAAAGGACAGAGGGTGCAAGACCAGTACAGAGGGTGCAAGTCCTCCCACCAATACAAAATATGTAGTACGATTGACAAACATTATTCATGTCACATTATGACATGCATCATTATGACAAAAGCTCCATCATCTTCGATGCACTACATCTAATAGTCAACCAACTTTCTGATTGCAGCACAGGAGTCTTCCTTTTGAAGTGTCCATATCACATTGGATGTGGGTGATCTGTTAATCTTCAAAAGATGCAAAACGTCGTCCACTAACCTCGGTATATTTTATTTTGCTTTATCATGTTTCTCGGTGGATTTAATGTGCATCTTTCATCTGCATCACTATGAATTTCACAAGAGTTTGGATTTAACCTTCTTCTTCGACACTGAAGTTTTCTGCCACAGCCTGCAGCCACGCCCTTGGCACGATGTCATTATTTTAATTCCTGAAACAATAATTATGTGAGAATTTTGTATTTATCAGACATATCAGTAAATCGTGAGACTATGTACATGCAATTTTGCGATCATCTTGACCTTCTACTTTACAAGTAGCAAGGCCAGGTAAGCCAGGTGACAGAACCTTCGGGATGACCCTTGCAGATGTGCTCGGAGTAAAAATGTATTTAGAATACACCTCTCACCACCAAATCAGACTTTTGGTCTTCTCTTTTCTCGTCATGTAGGTTCTTTCTCTGTATTAGTCGTGGATAAATTGCCTCCAAGACTCCGTTTCCTGGACTGGGACTCAAACTTGAAATATTTTTTTTACAGAAGACTCTAATGAATCTCTAAAATGGGTGCAATGTAACACTTCCAAAAATGTATGGATAAAATATTCTTCCTTTCCAGGAGATAATTTATTCTTAAAACATGTTCCCCTCCGCTCCCACCTTTTGTTCATATGTATTCTGTTCCGTCCACCAAACTGTGATGACTCCATTTACATCTCGCTGTCTGACAACATGGACCAACTTCTATCCACTCATCACAACTCTCTCTTCCTCATATGTGGTGACTTCAACGGTCATCATGTCAGCTGGCTGCATGTGGGTACCTCTCTCACCAGCCATGCCACCTCAGCAAAGGACTTCTACGACTCATTGGGACTGACACAATCTGGCAATTTCCCGACCCGGATCTCAGTCAACAGTACATCATCTCTTCTAGACCTGGTTATGACAAACTTCCCCGCAAATGTCTGCTGCTCATCTTCTGCTCCAATCGGTTCATCTGATCATTTGCTTGTTAAAGTGGACATCTCTCTGGCCATTTGCAGAGAGCCTCCTCAGCATCGACGAGTCTGGCATTTCACTCAGGCCGACTGGCACGGTCTTCAAGCACCCATCAATAATCTGGATTGGTCAGAGGCAGTGGAAATGGGAGACAGAAACTCATCCTGGGAATTTTTCCAAAGTAAACTGCTCTCTCTCTCTCTCTCTCTCTCTCTCTATCTCTCTCTCTCTCTCTCTCTCTCTCTCTCTCTCTCTCTCTATCTCTATCTCTATCTCTATCTCTCTATCTCTATCTCTATCTCTCTATCTCTATCTCTATCTCTCTATCTCTATCTCTATCTCTATCTCATGCGCAGATGGTACACAGAATGTTGTGGTGAGGCAGTTTCCCTGAAACAACTTGCCTTCGCCTCCTGGAAGGCAAATCCAACGGAAGGCAATCTCATTTCCTTTCACAAAGCTAGGAACAAGTGTGTGTCTACCCTCAGGAGAGCCAGGAAACAATATCTCTCTACTCTCAAGACTGAGCTCTCAAACCGGTGTCCCTCTTCCAAATCCTGGTGGTGTCTGGTCAAATCTGTTTCTTGTGTTTGTTCCCCTTCCATCCCCTCCCTTATCTGAAATGGCTACACAGCTGACACCGCACGTGAAAAAGCTGAATGCCTCAACTGTGTCTGCCTCAAAATCTTGTGTCCCAAACCCATCTCTCTCTGGACCCACCTTACCCAGTCGAACCCAGCTGCTCCTGGACTCTGTGTCCTTCTCTCCGGAAAAGGTGGAGAAGTTACTGTCAAAATTCGATTCTGATTCTGCAACTGGACCAGACGGCATCAGCCCACGGGTCCAAAAATCCTGCTCTGCCGCTCTATCTCACCCACTCTCTGTTCTCTTCACCCTCTCTTTTGCTCAAGGTAATCTACCATCTGCTTGTAAATCAGCCAACATCACTGCTTTACATTAAAAAGGTGCAAAAACGGATCCTTGCAACTACAGACCAATCAGCCTGCTCAAAATCATCAGTAAGGTCATGGAATCCATCATCGCATCTGATATTAAGTCCTTCCTCTTCTCCAATGGCTTGATCTCTGATCATCAATTTGGATTCCGACCAGGTCATTCTACTCTGGACATGCTGCTTCTGCTGTCTCAACAATGGATGGAGGCCCTCAACACCAAACAGGAAATCAGAGCGGTCTCCATTGACATATCTCGTGCCTTCGATACGGTCTGGCACCCTACTCTGCTCACCAAACCCTCCTCCTATGGTATCCATGGAAATCTCCATACATGGCTTGTGGACTCCCTTTCCGGTTGCAGTCAATGTGTGGCCCTGAATGGAATTCTCTCATCTCCCCTTCCTGTTCAGACTGGAGTTCCTCAAGACAGTGTTCTGGGCCCTGTGCTTTATTTGGTATTCATCAATCATCTTTCCGACTCTGGAAAATCCTCTCTATCTCTATGCTGATGACTCCAATCTCTGCTGCTCCATAGCTCAACCCTCAGATCGGCAGGCAGCAGCTTCTTCACTCTCTGCAGACCTGGACAAAATCAGAAGCTGGTCAAACAAGTGGAACATGTCTTTCAATCCTGACAAATCTCACACTCTCACAATGTCTCTCCGAAAAGACCGTCTGAAAATCCCTCCCATCTACTTTCTGAACAATCCTTTCCAAGAAGTTCTGTCACTCAAGCTTTTGGGTCTCACTATCAGCCATGATCTTTCGTGGGAAAACCACATTTCCAAGCTGGCCTCCAAAGCCAGTCGCCGACTGGGCATCCTCCGTCGTGCAAAGTCCTTCCTTGGCACACCTGAGGTCCTCACCACATACAAGGCTTTCATCCGCAGCTTGATGGAATACTGCTCTTCTCTCTGGGCTTGTGCTCCTGCCTCACACCTAGCTCGGCTTCACGCTGTAGAAACCAAAGCTTTCAGGATCATTGGTATCTCCCGTGATGAAGCTGATTCTGAGGGCCTTTGACTCTCTCACCACAGACAGGTTGGTAGTCTTTCTGTCTTATACCGACTCCTCTCTGGCCTAGCTCCCCCAGCTCTCTCTGGGCTCTGTCCCCCAAATATTCTTGCAGGACGCACAAGAACTGCCCGCAACCCTCTTATGGTTAAACTGCCAAAATCAAGACTCTCTGCTCACCTTCACTCTTTTATTCCTCTTTTTTTCTCGCCTCTGGAACAAACTCCCACACTCTCTTAAATCCTACTCCTCCCTCCAGGTCTTTAAAACAGCTGTTTACCACCATCACTTATCTTCCCCCATCCAAAACCTTGATCTTTTCTACCCCCGTTAATACACCCCAAATCCACATCTTTCAATCTCCGACTTCATTCCTGAAATTCCATGTAGTGGCAATTTGTTTTATACCGTGTACCCCTTCCCTCCCCCTCCACCCTCGACTTCCCCCCACCCCCCTCAGTCGTCTCCCTTCGAACAGATCTCCCGATGTTCCTGTTCTCTATTGTTGTGCTTGTGTGCTTCCCTCTCTCTCCCCATCTTGTCTCCCACTCCACTTATTGTTTTACGTGTCCGTTTATGTTTTTGTGTTTTATATGCTAATATGTGTTTAATGTGCGAGCTCTTACTCGATGTTGTATTCAAAAAAAAAATTTTAACTTATATTTTCCCCTGTTTATTGAGTGAATGATTTAGGTTTTGCAGCACATTTATCTCAAATTGAATCAAAACAATAATAATTATTATTATAATAATAATAAAAATAGAAATAGGACCGTGGCTCCTGAAACTCACCTGGATCAGTAGCAAGTCACGCAAACCCCCCACAAACTCCCTCAGACCTTGATATTTTTAATGCCGTGAACAAACTTTGGTACATCATGGGCGATGAAGGTTGTGATCAAGTTTCATTGAAATAGTGTGTGTAGTTTCGGAGAAGAGAGCAAATACTTATTTTAGGGTGGGGTGTGGGGGGGGGGGGGTCAAACAACCCCCACCCCACCCCACCCTGTAATCCCCCTTATTGAGCGCAAATTTTGATGCGGTCAATACACCTTCATTAGGCATCAGATATGAAGCTTGCGGCCAAGTTTCATCAAAATCATGTCTTTAGTTTCTGAGAAGACAGCAAATACCTATTTTGGGGGGTTCACCTTTCCCCTCCACCCCCTCCTTAGACCCCCTTAATGAGCGCAGATTTTGATGCAGGCAATACACATTTGTTAGGCATCATATATGATGTGTGTGGCCAAGTTTCATCAAAATCATGTTACAGACTCTCACTCTCACTCACTGACTGGCCAACGGACACTGCTGAATCACATAAGCTCGCCAGACTGAAGTCCAGTTGAGCTAGTATATTAATATTAATTAGTATATTAATTAATATTATAACAATAATAAAAAATAATAATATATTAATATTTCTATTGCACCGGTATCCGTCAAGTAATGACGCTCATGTCATGGAAGATTTACTGTAATTTATTCAACTCTATAATTTTAGGAAGGTCAAAGTGGGCAGAAAGGCAGTGGTTCCAAGGATCCAGCCTAGCATTCAAATAATGAAGGTTTAAGGATTCTACTAACTAGCAACGGTACCCGCCCTATGGGCGGGGCTTCAATTGGGAGGCCCCAATTAAAAGACTAAATATCAGAAATTGAAGGCTTTTTTTCTTTTAAACGATTTATATAAACATCCATTAAATCTCGATCGGTGCAGCCGTTTGTGCGGCACCCGGGAAAATAACGTCATGCGGGAGCAAGTTTCAGCAGGATGTGGCAGTGTGGGAGTCCACGTTTCTGATCCTCCTTCATGCCGAAGTAGCCCACCACTTCTCCAAGCATTCTGCTCTTCAGATTCGCCATGAGAGATTTAAGCTTGATACTGAAGACGCGTGCAGTTCGTCCTCCCGATGTCGTATGTACTCCCGATACGTGTTTCCTTCATTGTAAAAACTACCAAATCAACAGTTAAAAGGATTTTGAGCCGATAGGTGTTACGGCCTTGGCAAGATCGATGGAGACAGCGATCTGTTAGTGTATTCACCGCCCAAATAGCTATGTGGAATTCTCTCATGTGAAGATTCAACTAATCGTGTTCACAATCGCTATGTCCTTTGTACTCCCGATATGTGTTTCCTTCAGTTGAAATGGGTTAGAATTCTCTCAAGCAGGGATTCAACCCGTGTCCTTATAAAAGGTCTTTGTCAAGTCAAGTCAAGTCAAAAGGTCCGAGGTCACCGAGTTCGATCGGTGCAGCCGTGCAGCGATCGGTGCAGCCGTTTGTGCGTGCACCTGGGAAAACAACATCGTCACAATGAGAACAATGAACATCATGCGAACACGAATGTTATGCGGGAGTCCAAACCTGAGAATGCTGGAGACTAAAGCTGAAATTGGGAAAACTAAATAGCCTACTTTACTCCTGGAGATCCCAGGATTATCCACCCAAAATATCTTTGCGATCGGTTCAGCAGTTTTTACGGTACCTTCGAACAGACAGACAGACAGACAGACAGACGGAAATTTGGTGATTTATAGTAAGATGTGTTTTCGCATTTTTATATGTGTTTTAAGATTTTAGCATTTTTATATGTGCTGTAAATGCAGATTCAAGGCTCATAGATGAGCATATGTGTCACTGTGCAATGACATTGAAGGAGGTATACAAAAGTGGCGTTTAGGTGGACATTGTCCAACAACGGTCCCAAAAATTACAGGAATGGAAAGAGAGTGATGTCAACTTGAGGTGACGATGTTAAGTAATTGACAAGTAGAACAGGACAACATGGAGTTATGCGAGTTGTTGAAGAGGCTAGAAACCAAGTGGAATATGAATGAATGAATGATCGTTTTAAGGCCATTTTTCCCCGCTCGAGCGGGAGTTAGCCTTGCGGGCCCCATGACCTCATGGTTCCCTGTTTGAGGCAATGTTTTTATGGCCGGATGCCCTTCCTGACTCCAACCCTTAGTCGCCTCTTACGATGCGCAGGGATACGGTGTAACTATTCTAAATCGGGGTACACACCGGGATCATTCATCCCAGCAAGCTGGTACTGAATTTGCCGTCCTCGGAAGGATGACAGGCTGAGTCAACCCCCCTGGTGTTAATTTAGCAATCGACTGGGATTCTAACCCAGGATCCTAGGATCCCAAGCCGGCACCCTAACCGCTAAGCCAACACCAGGCTAGAAACCAAGTGGATCCAAAGAATAAAAAGAGGCAGACATCTTGGATCTGAGGAGAGAAACAAAGAGAGGGTTTCAATAACTATCAAGTTGTTCTCCACAGTCTCAAGGAGAAGTAGAACGGTACTGGGTGATTAGGCCTATAGTGGGAAAACAGTCAATATGTACATGAACAGGGCCATGTACATGAAGCTCTTGTATGCTGTGAGTTACGAAGTACAATGGATGGACCTTGTGCATAAGATGACGTCCAATCAACATCTGGGTTTGGAAACAAGCTTTGAGATGTGGCCAGGACAGGTCGTGTTAGGTGGGCCCAGCAAGGGGCTTGGCCTTTGTCCACAGATTTTGACCTGTTAGTTTGGCAGGTGGCTCTTTTCAAAGCACAATGATAGCATGGGCATGGCCTGTTGAAACTGAATCCATAGAGGACTTCCTTTTATCCTAGTCTTGTTTACTTTTCTTGGATAGCCCAGTTTGCAATACTTACACTTTTCAGTTTTGGGAACAGAAAAACAAAACTTGGAGAATCTTCAGCGAATTACGTATATACCCAACAAGTGAAATGCTCTTCTGCATTTTTTGCCAAAAGCTGATGCACATGCATCACTTTGTGCTGGAGGATGATTGTCACTTCGAAGGACGCATTGATTGCTGTCTATCTATGTCGACGTCGACGTCGCTGTCAGATTGTGTTCCGTAGAAAATTCAGAACATCATTGGCGAATGCATGGTTCGCTGTTTGTCTATGAGGAATGATTTCATGATGCACTTGTCATTTGAAATTGGATAACATGATCAGAATTTTCACAGAAGATGTTTGTGTATGTGCCTAATCACAGATTAGGTGGAGGAGTTCGTTAGGTGACAAGAACAAGTCGATTGGTTTTTGGTTCATGTCCGGAAGCAGATCAGGCCTATGAGTGGGATAGAAACCATAAACTGTTCAGCCTGGTGGAGGTATGCTCTCTACTGAGTGCCCTTCTAGTTAAGTTCTGCACCCAATGGCATAGACGGGTGTTGCAGCCATCACTGGTGCCTACGTCACCCATTCACCTCCATAAAAGTGGCCTTACTTCATCATTTTATATCAATTTGGTTAGAAATTGACAGTTTATTTTGTGACATTGACCTTCCTGGTGTGAAAATACTTTGCAGAGCAAATGTGGAGCAAACACACATGTGCAGTCCTAGCTCCACTCCTGTGAAGCATTTCAATTTTATTACATATTATAATGGAGATTGAAAAGGGAGGGCACAAAAATGTTGATTATGTCATGGGGGGGGGGGGGGGTCGGAGAGGGGGAGGCCTTTTTCATAATTAAAATGCCAAACATTCAACCAATTGATAGGAGTCTGGTGCATCTATTTGTTTAACCCTACTCCACAAACCCCTTGATATCCTTAGCGTACAACACCAGGACCACATACAACCACATTAACCAGTCCTTCCTCAAAATTGGAAATCTTCAATCATCATTCCAGTACCAAAAGTAAAAAAAAACCCAGTGAGTTGAATGATTACCCTCCAGCAGCCTTGACGTCCACTGTAATGAAGTTGAAAGGATATTGTTGACATTGTTGAGTAGTGAAGTAGGCTTGCTTGACCAATCTCAATTTACATATCGGAGTAATAGGGGTGTCGAGGATGCCATGCTTGTTTATCGACAAGGCCGCACCATCATTTAGATACTCCCAAGTCTTTTGTAAGGTCAGTATTTATTGATTTCTCCAGTGACTTCAATCAAATTGTACCATACATATTAATTGACAAGTTTGAAATTAGACATCACACCTTGGCTCTCAAGATTAATTCACAGTTTTTTTTTACAGATAAACCACAACAGGTGATGTCCAACAATATAATATCACATATCAGGGATTTGAGTCGAGGTGCACTACTAGGTAATGTTGTCTCACACATTTTGTTTCCTCGTATAAAAGTGACTGCTGCAGTTCAAGTCCTAATTGTAGTGTAATCAAATATGCAAATGACACAGGAATTAATGGGTTTCTACTGAATGATAAGAGGGATACAAAATGCAAACTGTTCAGCCTGTTGGAGGTACATTCTCTACCGATGACGTACTATTTGTTCAGGTATTCGCCTTCGTGCTGTATCGTGAAATGGGGGTGTATAGGGACAGCAAGGTGAATAGGGACACAAACTGAAAAAAGGTTCGGAAACGTTTTTCGCTGAAAATTGATAACCATACTGATTTGTTGATATTTGGGTTGAAAGTGTTCTCTTGTTTTTTTAAAAAGCAACTTATAGTCCCTATTAACCCCATTTATGGGTTAAATAGGAATAAATAGGATTTTTATGGCTGTCCCTATTCACCCCGTTTTACGGGTGAATAGGGACAGTCACTGATACAAAAAAATAATAATCAAGAAACAATCCTGAGTTTCCAACTTATTGCTAAATTGATAGCTCAGATGGATGCACATAATATGCACCCATAATATAAACCACGGTCCCAATGAAAAAAAATATGGGATAAAAAGTTTCTCCAAACTGTCCCTATTTCTTCATTATTTTTTTTTTGTATTAGTGACTGTCCCTATTCACCCGTAAAACGGGGTGAATAGGGACAGCCATAAAAATCCTATGTATTCCTATTTAACCCATATATGGGGTTAATAGGGACTATAAGTTGCTTTTTAAAAAAACAAGAGAACACTTGCAACCCAAATATGAACAAATCAGTATGGTTATCAATTTTCAGCGAAAAAAGTTTCCAAACTTTTTTCAGTTTGTGTCCCTATTCACCTTGCTGTCCCTATTCACCCCATTTTACGGTACCTTGTACTGTCATTTTCGACTATCATTTGTGTTATACTCAATTCACATGTTTAATGCTAATGCGAAAAGGATGTGATGCACCCATTTTGAATTGAATGGTTCATGGATGAAAAAATGTCCATATTTTACGTCGCCAATGAATGAATGAATGAATGATCGTTTTTAAGTCCATTTTTCCCCGCTAGAGCAGGGGTTAGCCTTGCGGGCCCCATGACAATCATGGTTCCCTGTTTGCGGCAATGTTTTTATAGCCGGATGCCCTTCCTGGCGCCAACCCTTAGTCGCCTCTTACGATGCGCAGGGATACGGTGTACCTATTCTAAACCGGGGTACACACCGGGATTACGTGGCCAATGGAATAGAGCTATTTCCTTTTGGAAATGGCCTGGCTGAAGGGTAAGCACCTTTAAATACAGTCTCGTGTTGCATGCAATTCAAACGCCTTGGGTCTTATAGAAGCCAAAAAACAGAGTTGAACTTTATGAAATTTCTGAATGAAAACCCAACTTTGGCCAAGCCAGGCCGAGCTGTGATACTTATTCGATACCTGCCTGCCGGGCCACATGGGGAAGCAGCATAACAGACATAAGATGAAAGATTGGTGAGAAGAAATGCTTGGAAGGTAGGAATGCTGCTCACCAATCAGGGGAGTTCAGCAGCAGAACTTTGGCTTGCATTTTTGTAGCCCTGACAGCATCAGAGTGGGCAGGTAGATTTTGTAGCAGGTAGGTTCAAACAATTGAGCTAATAATTTTGTAATCCATTGCTAGATTGTGGAAAAGCCCAATTGCAGTGCAGTACTCTAGTAAATTGAAAATAAAACACAAGTTAAATTTGAACTACTGCATTGGGTTATTTTTTTTCAGTGAAAAGGTGAAAAATCACTTTCATCTCCAGTGAAAAACCCACCAGTGAGCAGTAAATGCTGCTCATAGTGAATAAATGGAGGTAAACATATTGAATTGCTTTAGCCAATCTTGTGTTCACTGGGGATTTGTAGCCGGCAAAGCCGGTGTTGTGAATGAACGCGTACGTATTATGTTGAAAAGCCAGATTTTGCTGGATCCCTTGAGAATTTCGAAGCTTTGACACACCAAATCGCTCAATGGAGGCCGCCATCTTGCGGATGCGGAAGTATGCATAACAAATTGAAAAAAGTTCAATAGGAGTTTGTTTCACCGTCTTTTTTTGATTCACAATCTTATGCACCTCTAATTTGTAATTAAAATACTTTAAGACCAACCTCGGCCCGCATGGGCCTGGTTATCTTAAACGAAAATCGTCATCAAACACCGGAACCAATGAGATTAGAGGATTTGAAAAAATATTTCAAAAAACCTTTTCACCACATTTCGGACGCTGAAAACGGCGTCAAATATTCTAAAATTGACGAAGAATTATTTATTAGAAATCTCGCGGCCGTAGGTGATAGTTTTTCACGGCCGGAAATATCCGAAGTTGAGACGGAATTCACCGAATTAATCAAGAAGGAGATTTTATAAATTTTAATCTCATCCAGAATGCAAATGGTGTCATTTTGAACTCGGTACGGTACCTACTACACCTACCTACTACCAACTACCTAACCTACTGATGCCATAGTGATGGGTAAAATAGTGGCAAGAGGCTTTGGCTTCGCCGGCTCATTGCGGCTTTGCAGTCGGTACTAGTATTTTCATGTCTGTGGATCATTCACTGTCAAGCTTTTTATCTTATACATTGCCTGAAAGCATTACAACTTAGCTCATTTGAACCAATTATAACATTAAATTGCGAAGCAGTAGTATATACTTTTCTGTGGTGATGAGTTTTTCTGGTAGTGAATGACATGATCCAAGTGTTAAACCAGCAAGGATTATGATGGTGATATGACAAATTCATATAATGGCTGCCATTTTGGATTTCAAGATGGCTGCTGGTGATGACGACAGCCAAAAATCTTCACCATCATCACCAGGCCCGATTCCCACATTAATTTGACCGTTCAAAGTGAGGCCTTTGGTTAAACGATGTTGTTGCATTATTTAACCAAACGGAGGAATAGGGAGATATTTAATGAAGGTTAAAAAAAATTGTTATTTTATTTTGTTATTTGTTATAGATTGCTATAGATTGCTATAGATTGTTATAGATTTGTTATAGATTGTTATAGATTTTAAATAGATTTGTTATAGATTTGTTATAGATTGTTATAGATTTGTTATAGATTGTTATAGATTGCTATAGATTGTTATAGATTTGTTATAGATTGTTATAGATTATTATAGGTTGTTATAGATTCGTTATAGATTGTTATAGATTGTTATAGATTTGTTATAGATTGTTATAGATTATTATAGATTGTTATAGATTTGTTATAGATTGTTATAGATTTGTTATTTTTCTGTTGTTTGATTGCTGCATCAACTTCACAGCGAAGCATATGTGGTTCCTTTTCTATATCTAGATTTAGTTCCTTTTTTTGATTTCTTGCGAATTTTTCTTTATTTGCATAAAATTATTCACAGTATTGTTTCCAACGCTTTAGTACATCTTTAGCTTCTGTTAAACATTCGCTTTTTCCAAGAACTACGTTGTTGACTTTTAAATGTTCCATTGATGTTACGAACTTAATGAAAGAAGCTTTTAGTGTTGCTAGCAATTTATTTTGTCATTCTAAGTCATTACATATTTAACGAGAAGGGCACTCGGTAGAGCGAATAAATCTCTGCCAGGCTGAATAGTTTATGTTTTGCATCCCACTGATAGGCCGGATCTGGATTTGGACCTGAACCAAATCGAATCGGCTTGTTCTTGTCACCTAACCAACACTTCCACCAAGTTTAGTCATAACTCGTCCATAACTTTTTTTAATATCATGTTATATAATGCTTTTCGCCCGATCTCTCAATGGTGAAGAATCACTTACAATTATTAAATAATCCTCGTATCTGAATCCATATTTAGATCTTCACCAAAATCGAATCGATTAGTCCTTGTTACACACACACAACCTGTCCACCAAGTTTCGTCCAAATCCGTCCATAACTTTTTGAGATATCGTGCTATATGTCGGTTTTAGCCCTATCACTCAATGGTGAAGAATCACTTAAACGATTCTACCAGCCGGATCTGTATCTTCACCAAAATTGAACCAATTCTTTCTTGTCACACACCCAAACTTTCCACCAAGTTTTGTCCAAGTCCGTGTGCAACTTTTTGAGATATCCTGCTATGTATCGTTTTTGGTCCTTTCTCCCAATGGTGAAGAATTACTTTAAAATTTTACTAGCCGGATCCGAATCCGGATCTTCACCAAAATCTAATCATTTTTGTCCTTGTCACACACGCTACCTCTCTGCCAAATTTCGTCTGAATACGTCCACAACTTCTTGAGATATCTTGTTCACAAACAAACAAACAAACAAACAGACAGACAAACAAGCAGACAGACAGGGGTGAAAACATAACCTCCATCCACCTTCTGTGGTAGAGGAAATTAAGCCTGGTGTTGGCTAAATGGTTAAGGTGACTGACTTGAGATCTTAGGGTCCTGAATTCAAGCCCCCTGTCATGTTGTTGAATTAACACCAGGTGGGTTGAATCAGACTGTTACGACTATCAGGGACGCATTTTCGTGGTGGTTGTACCCCCCAACACAAGAATGAAATGAATGAATGAATGATCGTTTTAAGGCCATTTTTCCCCACTAGAGCGGGAGTTAGCCTTGTGGGCTCCATGACAATCATGGTTCCCTGTTTGAGGCAATGTTTTTATGGCCGGATGCCCTTCCTGACGCCAACCCTTGGTCGCCTCTTACGATGCGCAGGGATACGGTGCACCTATTCTAAACCGGGGTACACACCGGGAACCCCCCAACACAAGCCCGGGGCCAAATCTTCCCCATTCTTCCCTGCTGCCCAGATTCGCCAGGGCAACGCAGTCACGGTCAGAGTGCAGATTGGTCCCCATGGACCGGTCCTTTTCCTCTTTCTCTCACTCTCTCACTCTCTCACTCTCTCTCTCTCTCTCTCTCTCTCTTTCTTTCTCTCTCTCTCTCTCTCTCTCTCTCTCTCTCTCTCTCTCTCTCTAACTATATCGTGGCCCTGACTTCATGAAGGCGGGGGTACACCATCCGAGATGTGGCAGATCTCTGGGTCGCTCCTGGGAAATCCATCGGCTGTCACTGTGTCACGGGCTTGTTCAAGAGAACTGTCTGGGGGTAAACAACAACAACTCAGCCTGTCATCCTTCTGAGGTCGGCAAAATGATTACCAGCTGATTGGTAATGGGGGACATTACAACAGTGACACATCCGCGCCCCCAGAAAATGATGCAGCCACATGCTGCATATAAACTACACCACCATATATTTAATTGATAGCTTCTATTTTCATATATTTTTTGCATTCAGATTTTATTTTCTTCGATATTTATTTATATTATCGTATTGTATCAGATGTGTCTAATTTCACTTGCTTGAACTTTCTTCATTTCTTAATTAAGCTGCATTTCTCAATTCAAAGTATGCTAACAATTATTTTCCAAAGAGCCTTATATATCACTCTGCTTTGACTATTTTACAGCGGGTGTATGAACAAGTAGTGACATGGTGCACCCAATATGGGTGGATATCATTGAGAGTGAACGCTTGAAAAAAAATAATTCTGGACCTCAGCTGTAGTCAAAACAATTGGCTCCATTTTTAGATGTGATGGAGTAGTTTTATAATACAGTATACACTCAAACAGACCATGCAGAAATGGCGAATGCTATAATACAGTGTACATTCAAACAGACAATGCAGAAATGGCGAATGCTAAATCATGAACCAATAAATTCCACATACCTCTGACACCAGTCAGACGTCGGGCATGGACAGCCAGTTGGTGAAGGATTTGGGCAAAAAACTTACTGTACTGCAGCTGAAGGTTTATTTCCCCAGTCAATGGCGAATCCGTGAATGTCACGGGTGGATTAACCCTCACATCATTCTCCTTTAAACTCAATCTCTCTATATTTTCATTCCAAACAGCATTCCACTCACAAATTAATACTATAGCATTAATATAACAAAATACAATGTTACAAACACTCATGAGCTGAACCTGCCAGTGAGAAAGGGCAGATACGAGCCACTTTGTTCGGATCGAAAATCAAAATCATAATTGGATTGAGAAATTGATGAAATCTCCCACACGAAATAGGATTGATAAAAGCAGAGTCGTTCAGGTGGAAACTCAAAATCACAATTGTATTGAGATATTTTCAAAGCATCGAATGTCTATGAATGTGTGTTTACCTTCGGATCTGGAGCAGTTTCATATGGATCAAAACTCAAAATCATAATTGTATTGAGGAATGTATGATACCTTGCCACCTACCTTACGCCACCCGTTGGGACCCCAAAATGTTCCACAGAAGGTTTGGTGGGGCTAGCTCCAAAACTGTGGGAGTAGTTCAGGGACGGACGGACGGACACTCCTGTTTTACAATAGAGATTATCACAACATTGCACATTTAATTATTTTAAGGTAGCTTGTGGCTGTGGTTTGGTTTTCATGCTGCTTTTAATCTCCAACTCTTCTCCATCCTATCCATACTGTATCATGGAAAGGGTTGCTTCCAGGATGCTGACCTGGGTTCGAATTCAATGGGGAGTGATCTAAGCTCCGTACCATCCCAGCTCCCAGACACACCGAGCAGTATGGTGGCCAGCCCCATCGAGGCGTAACGCTGTGATCTAAAATGGAAGGACAGCACCAGATGAATCGTGGACAACGGAAAGAGGGAGATAAGAAATATCCTGATAAAGTTGGGGAGAATATATGAAGAAAGAGAAGAGTGTGTCGGACGAATTAAGGAGGCTAAGGTGATCAAACATGACATGAAAGAATGAGATTATATGTAAGAAAAGAGATGGTGAAGCTTTGTTTTTATGCTATATTTGCATCAGGTGGGATTTTTTTTAAAAGGCTGCATAAGTGAACCAAAAACATCATTTAGGTCTTTCTTTGGCCAACGATGCTGTACAACTATTTACCTTAATTGGTGCATATATGTAGCAAAGTTGATTTCACATTGTTAAATACTTTCAAGAAGCTATCTTAAGTTTGTTTGTGGGACGTGCCATTCTGAGCAGATGCAGAGAGACGTGTCAAAGATTATATGAAAGCAGGTGGACAAGTTTTTTTTAAAGTTTTTTTTTTCTTTTTTTTCTCCAAGCAATATACTTGATCTACTGTAGAAAATCATGTGCTTGCCTTTTAATGCTTCGTGAAAGCTTTTGCGGTCACAATAACCTCACTACTGATCTTATACAAAGTGGTAACTATTTTATTTAAGACCTCTACCTGAACTAAGCGATCCTTGCTCTTTATCTACAGATACTACTTGTGCAGCTTACAACATTTGCATCGTGTAGCTCCTTTGCAGGTGGGGAATAATACCAACATATTACCTTATTCTCTCTCAATATCCTTTGACCTGGACGTCCAGCATCACATGCAAGTGACATGTTGCGGTGACCCTGCTGGGGTTCTCATTCACCCACAGAGTTACATGATTCCACCTCCATGAGAGTGACGGAGTATTTGGGGGAACAACTCCCTCCATCTCAATATTATCATACAACGACGATTCCTGGAGAGTTAAACCTATAGCCTTTTAACACTGATGGAGGCTTTATGAGTAATAATCCCATTACCGCAGTTATGCCGAAAGACCATATCCAGGATTCCAAAGTGAATTTCTTTGTCAAAGCCATGACACCATAACGCTATGTAAAGGCCATGGAATCTGGTTTCTTCCACAGGAAACCAAGAATGCTTTATTGTTTGTGGGAATAATTTTAGAGAGGAGAAATATTGAAATAATGTTCTGTAATATGTACACACCCACACACCCCTTCATGTTTGTCCCCTATCGTTACTTTCAAATTCTGCCATTTTACAGTATTTATATTTAATTGAAATATTTATTGCCTAATTTATTTATGACATAATTTAATGTTGAATATTTTGAGATGGCGTTATTTTTCTAACTGTAGATTGCACGAGACATGAAGTAATTTTAGACGATGGAAGCTCAACCATAATATACCCGACGAGTTGGAAAGAGAGGCACACCGAACTTGTCGCTCGTCTTGGAGAAAGAGGCTCCAATAGCGGTGTGCTTACAAATTCGGGAAACACTATCGGTACAAACTTGTTGACTCGCTTTTGTGGTTCTAAAAATGAAACAAATGACAAATTGCAAAAAAAAACATCGAATGGAAATATCCACTTGTGATCTTCGATTTCACTTTATATCACGCTGAGAAAAATTTCGGCAGCAAGTCACAATTGCAATTTGGAGATGACTGATTGAAAGTCATGATGGACGCCAGCACTTTGCTAACATGACATGAAATTCATATTGCATCCCAATTATATTCCAATTCTATAATCAGATGCCAATCTCAGCAGCGTTTGATTACTAATTCCGTCTGCTGGTTGCATCATTTCTGGGTTGTAGCTCGGCCGTTGAAGACAAATTAGATAAGCCCTTGTGATTTGATCAATACAGCTGGTATTTTGATGCACTGCATTACACTGAAAGGTTTTGCATGACATTAATTGCATCACATTGAGACTGCATTACACTGACATATGGCGGAGCGAATATTGTCGGCACAGCAGTCACTTTCAAAACATTTTCCTTGAGTTTTGAAGCAATAATCGGGCAAGGTTCCAATATCGGAAGGCCTATAAATTGGCGAACAGCTAGCTGATCCTTTCCTTGTTCCTCGACCCATTATCCATGAAAATTTTAATGTGAGTGTTCTGCTTACGATGGGTGTTCAAGACGTTCTCGGAACAAGACACTCGCAATAGTCCAAGAAACGCCAGTTTAATTTATCTTATTTATTTATTTTTCATGAAGATGTTAAAATTTAAAATATGATTGTGTTTATGTTTATTCGATTATACATTATTCATACATTAAAAATATGTTTATATTTATTAGGCAATTGTGAGTCCTCGTTCTGAGAACATTTTGAACACCTGCTGCATTGCAAGCTGGTCACGTGACACTTCTTTCA
The DNA here is from genome assembly GCF_964187855.1 of Myxine glutinosa. Taxonomy (NCBI): domain Eukaryota; kingdom Metazoa; phylum Chordata; class Myxini; order Myxiniformes; family Myxinidae; genus Myxine; species Myxine glutinosa. The sequence goes on along the minus strand of NC_136267.1, from coordinate 115,489,212 downwards.
TTTTTCAATTGTGAAAATCCGAATATGGTGCACATCAATGATACTCTCAATTTGTTAGAATTGTGACTTTTTTCCAAGTTGAATTTGGGATTAATGAGCGGAATCTTCCCTCTAAAGATGTGAAATGAAAGTACACAGCAGATCTGTTTATGAGCTCAATTTGAGATTTCACTTTTGCTTCAAATTGCAAGCCTCATAACGATATACAAGCTCTTTAGTTTTCCAAGTGCATTGCTAAGTATTTACTTTTCCTTTGATGATGCTGATGATGATGATGATGCTGATGATGATGATGATGATGATGATGATGATGATGATGCACAATGAGTTTTATAATTTAAAACGTATCGGAGTGTAAATGAGCAAAATATATTTTCCATTGATTTTCTCGTTTAAACAGTGATATTTGTTTTAGCAAACCTAAACCAGAAGTTTTATTCTGCAGGATAAATAAAACAGGGCACAAAATCACAATGGGGGCAAGGGGGGATGGGAAATTATTTATAAGTTTAAAATATCACTTATTTTAATATTTATTATTTTTTTAAGAATCATTGATATTATAATAATAGGCAGTATGTGGTGTAAAGTATTTATAAACTGATGAGGGAAATAGACGTGTGATGTGAAAAGAGCAATACGTCATTGGTAGCAGAAATTTGTGGGGTGGGTGTTGAGGGAGTGTTGGGGGTATGGTGATGGGAGGGGGCTGGTGCTGGGGTAGGAAGGGTGGGGGGAACAGTGGGAAGGGGTAGGAAAATGAGAGTGGAGGCGGGGGGTCAGTGGAGTGGAATAGTGAGGCTGAGGGAAATGGCAGTGAGGGTAAGGTGGTGGAGGAAGTTGTGGTGGGAGTGGGAGTGATGGGGCAGGGAGTTACAGGAGGGATAGGGGTAATGGGAGGGGGTTGTGGGGTGAGGCTGATTTACTCGCTCCGTTGTACGAGTGGTTCGAACTGAGGGATCAAAATGTATTTTCTACTATTATCAAAATATAAAAATATATTAAAGAAATTGGGAAAATATCTTATTCTCTTTTTATTTATTTAATTTAAGCTGTCGTTATCATTACCAGTGCAGTCATGTATGAACAGTGTGGTGTAGGGGGATATGATGGTGCAACGTATACAAAGTTAAACTCATACAAATTATTGGGAAATGATGTGTTTAAAATTCTAACGGTTGTCTTGAACCCTCAGGTGTATTCGTTTGATAGTTTATTTTTTTGTGTGCTCCCTTTATGTTTTCATGGGCTTCTGTTTGTTCACCTTAACCCCTCCACCTCCCTTTTTCAACATCTGCTTATCACGTTACTTGTCAGTATACAAAACCTATTTTCCGCAATAAAATGCAGATTTGATTCAAGCGCACAATGTTATTTCTTTTCATTCGTGGCCTTTTCAGGAATACATCTAAAGCTCGTGGAAGAGCTTTAGATGTATGCCGTGTGGAGGGATACTTATCTAGTGAATGAATATTTGACTGTGGTTTGATGAAGAATTGCACCTACTGGTTGCATCATTCTGGACATGGTGGCACTGCGGTGTGTCTGTTATCCATCGCCCTGCTCAACCACCCGTTAAGAATTTTGGGGACGTGAACAGACCCCAAAACATATACTCTTCAGATTGTCATGGTTCTTTAACTTCAACAAGAGTGCTAGCAGACAGCCAGCAGAGTTACCAAACCACCAAAATGGTGGATTATCTGGTTATCACTGTGCAATATATATTAATGTCTACTGTGTCTTGTTTGTTATCTTTACTATGATCAAATGGTCTTGGAAGAGCTTCAACATCAATAACATCCAGCATCCAAGACAATTACTACACAGTATATCAGTGTACCTTTACACAAATTACAAGGACTGTAGACAATAGACAAACAATATGGGATGTGGGATATGAACCTGGGTTTCTTGCACCATGACCAAGGAGGGATTCAAGTGGGAACATGCACAGGCCAACCCATATTTTCTTTAAAAAGATGTTGTCGATTGCTGTAAATGAAAGAAACAATTGCAAATTTCTTGCTTAATTCTATTTTATTGATAAACAATGAGTAAGTTGGATAAAAAAGTATAAAATGCTACATATTTTTTATAGTTTGAAGGATAATAACTTGCAAATCGGGAAATGAAGTTGTCTGTGATTGTCTTTTTTTATACAAAGCTCATGGAGCAACCAAATGACAATGGGTAGTTGGCTTATAATCTACCAAAAGGTGTTGGGGTGGTGAAGGTTGGATGTGGTTATACACAAAGAGGAAAGGTGGAGCAATACAAAAATGAGGAATAATGTCCCAGAGAGGAACAGAATTGGGAATCTCCTATGATGGAGCTGAATCTCTGGGTGTGTTACTTTTGCATCGCAGACAGACCGGTGGATTCTCTGTCTTCTACCACCTCCGTTTAGGTCATCTCATCTCGATTCTTGAAGAGATGAACTTTTATAATGGGTCGTGATGTCTGGATGTCTGTCCATCCATCCATACATCCGGTCCTCCGTCCGGCAATCCGTTGACCTTATGGTATTTTTGCTGCTCTTCCCTTATCACCTGGCTGATTGTTGTGAAACTTGACACATGAATACAAGACAGTAGCTCACACAATCACTCGGGCTTTGATTTTTCGATTTCGGATCACGGGGATGCGGGGAGGGTAGGGCAGGGGAATAGGGGAAGGGTAGGTGGGGTTATCTGTGAACATGTCTGGAGCTGAAACTCCTGAAAGATCACTATAATTATATGTTATGCAAGTATTGTCAGTGCAAAAAACAATATATTCGTACATTCTCAAAGATTTGATGGGATAAATATCATGTTTATTAAAATAGACAGATTTGGATGGAGAATGTGGTGACTTTGCCGAAGCTCAGTATGAAAAACATGGTGTCAGTGATTTTTCTGTCAGGATTTCTGATTTTTCTACCAGTTGGTCATACTCTGGCTATCAGTCAAACTCTGGCTCTGTGTAAAGGTTGGCTATCATCAAACAAATTAACAGCGATTCACTGACAAGAAGAGACTGCAAAGCAGTCAGAAGTGTTGCAGGGTTGGACCGTTGAGCTTAAGAAGTGCCAGCTCGGTCTGCTGCTTTTGAAGAAGAAACTTGGATCCAGTTCTTCACTGATCGCAAAGTCATATGTACTCCACGATTATGTATCATCTGTCGGAGTGACATTGGCCTATGCGAGACCCACTCCTTCAAGCAGAAACAATCACTGCAGGTACATCTGCAATACCCTTCTTCTTTCCTCCATTGCTCTACATAAACGTCAAATTCTATTTATCATTTCATGGAAGTCTATATTGATGTTCCAGATAGCTCTATCATCATCTAATTTCACAAGTATTTTGGTACACATAAGGGGAAGTGCCCTGTGTTGCATCTGAAATGCGCTGTCATGAGATACGTTTCCTTCAATATACAAGGTTTTTCATGAAGAATGAAGAAACCAAACAGACATTCACTCTGTGAGCTGTACAGATGAAAGGTAAGTAAAGCTTGAAAAACAAAGGATTGCTGAATAACAAAACATCTCGGTGCAGGTTGTGTTGGTTTACACTTTCAAAATTTGTCGACCTGTAGAGAGGGCAGTCCAGGGCATCAATCAGCTCGCATTTGGCTCCTTAAATCAGAATTTTAATTTGCACTGTCTACCTTCAATGTCTGCTCGAAATTTGGGGCTGAAGCATTTTTGTCAATTTGCTTAGGACTAGGGAGTTCAGGTAGCATCCAACACACAACACAAATAACGAAATAGGTTTGATGATTAAATACTCATGGTGTTTGCTTTTCACGGTACGTTATATGAAGAATCGGACAGCGTATTGTGCCAAGATGTGATTCAAATGAGAATCATTGCTCACCACGAAGTTTTCCGACTGACTAGCTTTGTTGAGATGTTGACTAAATTTGTCAAAAAGGTGAACTTACCGAGCTTGAGGGGAATGGGACTGTCCATTATGAAGCAATTTTAATTTGCATTTGCATTAATTTCATGGGTTTTTTTTTCGGGCCAACCACCTGAAGTCCTTGTTGAACCACCTTTAGAGGCCATTTTTCCTCACGGAGCAGAGGTTGGCCTTATTTCTGGAACCTTGGTTCCCTTTTTGAAGTAATGTTTTATGGCCCTTCCTGCCGCCAACCCTGTTAGTTGCCTCTTGCGACACACAGGGAATTACCAGTGAGCCGACCTCGGAAGGACCGATGACAGGCTGAGTCAACCCCCCTGGCGTTAATTCAGCGATCGACCAGGATTTGAACCCAGGTATCCTCGGATTCCAAGCCTGCGCCCGAACCGCTAAGCCAACACCAGGCATCTGAACTCCTTGTTGATAAAGAGATTTCCTCGGTTGATTTTTCATCAACCCCCTTGATGTAACTAGTCTCCGCTGGTATTTATGGACACAATGTCAACATCCAGAGTTGCGAGTCAATGAGAATGATGAGACTGACATAACTGACCAGAGTTGGAGTCTTAGTGGAGTTCCACGGAATTCAATGACCATGAAGTGAGTATCAGTATCACGGATTCACATTCCTCGTGAATGTCTGCACAGGCCACAGATGTTGAGAAAACATGTACGGCTTATTAAGCAGGTTTATTCATACGGAGATCTAAACTACTGTCCTAGACTTGCGTTTCTTTGGCCTCTGAAGTCAATATGCAGGAACTAATCTGCCATCAATTGTATTATACCTGTTGCTTGGTTGTCTGGTTCATTTGTCTGGTTCTTCACTTTGTCTTTGTTGAAGCTTATCCGCTTTGTCCTCTTTGTCATTGTCACTGCTCATCGCGGGACCCTCGAGAGAAGTTTAGCCGAACCCCGAATTTACTAGCTTGTAGTGTTCTCAGTTGAAGATGCCAACAACTATCATTGCTTGGAATAATATTGATTTTGTTCAGAAAACGCAAACATGGTCATTGGTCATGGTACAACACACAGCACAAATGGTTTGATGTAAACGCCAGCACAGGTGATTCCAAAAGAGCTTTGGAGAAAGAAACCAGGTCTCTCAAGATCCGACCAAGAGATCCATTGAATATTAGGCTGGAAATAAACAGCATGGATTCCTGTCTGGTTCTTGACTCAACTCTTCTGTTGTCTCAACTCAACTCTTCTGTTGTCTCAACAACAACTCAACTGGTTCTCAACTCAAATCTTCTCAACTCAACTTAACTCTTCAACAACTCAACTCAACCTTTCTTCAACTCTTCTGGGAACCTCAGATTCTTGTCTGGTGGTTTTTTTTTAACAAGAATTACACACTCATTTTGATGGGTGTAGTCCGAGGAGGGAAGTGCCATCACTGCCCTCACTTCTCGGGATAATCTGGGTACCAGCGATGTCATAACAATGGCGCCGCTTTTCTCACCACACTCAGCGGGGCATTTCCTCAGGAGGAATTCCCTCCCCAAGGATGGCAACCGATGGGGATTGTCTGTGCTCCATCCTTCTTTTAAATGTTGAACATCAAGCAAGGAAGCAGTACATACCATTTTAAAAGTCTTTGGTATTATTCAAACTGGTCCAATCCGGATGGGTGTTTTTTAAGAGACACCATCTCCTTACTGGATGGCCGTTGGCTCCCTTTATGAGCTCATCCGCCTTTTGTCAGGTGGTGTTTTTAGTCCTGGTAGGGTGTCACGGTCACTCTCCCTGGATACAATTTCTCCAAATAAATTGCTTTGTTTTAAATACAAACCTTTCAATGAAGCAAATGCAATCAAATATTTCAGATTTGGAAACTATGTTTTGTTATCTTATAGTTCCTGGAGTTTTGTAGCTTACTGTGTAGACGCAGTCTCGAGAAAAAAGGATATGGGAAAGGTCTTTTCAACTCTTGCAGTGCTTTGAATGAATAGTCAGAGTTATGAGTCCATGAAAATGAGCAAAAAAGGGTCTTTTGTCACGGTTCTCCAACTTTGAGTCCTTACAGTGTCCTTACAGTCTTTACAGTTACTTTGAGTCATTGGGTGGTGTAAAGTCCTAACGAGATTGATGGCATCGCAAATCGAGGGATTCAGAGACACAAACCAAGCGTCCAAACAGCGGTTTATTTCCGGAAGTGATGACAGGAAAAAGCACTCGGGGCGCCCAACAGGTGGCAGAGCCCGGAAAAGGATATGACATCACAGTATGTTACAGGTGGAGATCTCATGGAGAACTTTTTACCTGGAGTCCACCTTATAGTTGTGTATCAAATCTGCAGAGTTCAGGTAGCATCCCTTTTTTGGAACTCGATCCATAGATTAGCCATTTATTAACGCACAGGTTGTAAACCTGGTGCGTTATAGCGTTTGCCTGGGAATTTCTGTCTCTCCAAAAGTGAAGCTCCGTTTCTGTCGCTCAGATGTGTAGCCAGTTTCTGTCGCTCAGATGTGTAAACATGACGTCATCAAATCTATATTTAGGCTAACCATGGGCTACCCCTTTGGCTGGTACGCGGCCGCTCGCGTAGAACGAGGTGGGAAACAACACACCAACAGCAGGAATTGGGGACAAAATCGAGCGAGATTTGGAAAAATAAGGGATTTGGGTAACAATGAGGGCTAGGGGAGGACACATGGAGTGGACAAGATGGATAAAGCCACAAATTATTATGAAGGAAAAACTGGAAACTTTAAATAAGTGGGTTTGGGAAGGATTAATGGGGGTAGAAAAGATCATGGTTATGGGTGGGTATGGTGGTGAACAGTTGTCTTGAAGCCTTGGAGGAAAAGATGAGATGGAAGAAAATTCAGAAGTTGATTCCGCCAGAAATCTGAGAGGAGGAGGGGAGGAGCACGGAAAGAACAGAGGGTGGAAGACCAGAAAGGAGGTGGTAGAAGACAGAGGGTTCACCGACCTGTCTGAGATGTGAAAGTGATACGTCATATCCACCCATCAAATGAAAGTGATAGGTGGATAGGAGTTCAGGTGTGCCAAAAAATGACTGTATGATGAAGGATGCCCATCAGCACCTGCCTTTAGATTTAGAGGCCAACTTATAAATGTGGTTTGCCCAAAAATGATGTGTGGCTGTTGTTGTGAATGCTGTATGATCCCCCCCCCCCTCACCCCCATTTTCTTTCCACCGTTTATTTCTGTTGTGTTTATGTTCTGTTATGTTCTAGCTCTTCCAGTAGCCCTGACTGCTTATCCATTTTAAAAACTAGAGAGTTAAAAAAACACCTCACCCCACGCAGTCTTGCGAAAAAAGACATGAGACTGATCTTTTTTAACTTTTGCTCTAAATTTCCGAGCACAATCTATATTTCCTATGACCTACAACTTTGTCTCATCAATAATCCCCAATGCTAAGAACGCGCGCAGCAAGCTTGATTGTTCAAGATGGCGTAATATTTTGTCCAAGTACAGCTTTACTGTCCAAGTACTGTTTTTAGAAGTACCAACAAAGCGATTTGTATTCAAGAATATAACACAATTGAAATAAAATAAAAGTTGTAAAGGCTATAGAAAAAAAAAAACAACCTTTTTTAGGAAGTTTGCTGCTGTCGATGCACCGTCTTTTATACCACCTCATTTAACACATTGATTTAGTGATTTGTGCCTGTTGTTTGTATCCTTTATGACATCCATAAAACAATAATTTCCTGTTTTGAATGATTTTCAGTTTTGATTGAATGCCAGACAGACTTTTAAGAAAAAAACAAGCACAGATACATTCAAAGTACACCGCCCCCATGCCAAATAATTAAATATCCACCAGCGCGGCATTGCCGGGCTTCCTAACTCAAAAGCTTCCTAACTCAAAAGGTGCCTGAGATAATGCCCAGAAGAGCAAGGAAATAAATAGGTAATTAATCGATGATAATTAAATAACGAATCAATTAATTGATTAATCAAAAAACAAAAAATACCGTTTTTGACAAAGTACTTACTCACTAAGGTGCCAAAATTTCAGCTTCCTAGCTCAAATGATGGCTGAGATATTTCCTGGACAAACAAACAAGAAAACAAGAAAACAAACAATGATTTTTCAGTTTTGATTCATTGCCAGACATACTTTAAAAAAAAAAACAAGTACAGATACATTCAAAGTACACCACCCCCATGCCAAATAATTAAATATCCTCCAGCGCGGCATTGCCGGGTCGCCTCAGGTGCCCGGCAATACCGCCATGCAGCTCATAGAGACTGTATTTGGAGGGAGAGGTGCACAATAATTGATTGATTAATTGCATAATTAAAATCAATAAAATATTGGCATAAAATATTTTATTAATCAATTGGCTAATAGCATAACTAAACCACTTGTGCTTCATCCGAAGATGTATCTTTTAGAAATATAATTAAATAAGTCAATAATAAAAAAATTAAATAAATATTTTTTTAATCTATAAATTAATTAATCGATAAATTGATTCATTAATAAATCAAAAATACACTTAACAGCCAAATCACTTGGTCATTGTCATGTCCAAATATGAGCTTCCTAGCTCAAAAGGTGCCTGAGATATTGCCCAGATGAGAAAGAAAATAAATAAATGATTAATAATGAAAATAAATGAATAATAATCATTAAAAATTTAAGCAATTAATCAATGGGCTAATAGAACACATAAACCACCACCATTTCATCCGAATTTGTAACTTTAAAAAAATAATTAATTTAGTCATTAATCGAATAACTAAATAATTAATCGATTAATTGATTAATCAAAAAATAAAAAATAGCCTTCACAGCCAAATTACTTGGTCATTGGCATGTCCAAATATCAGCTTCCTAACTCAAAAGGTGCCTGAGATATTGCCCAGAAGAGAAAGGAAATAAATAGGTACTTAATTAATCGATAATAATTAAATAACTAATCAATTTTGATTAATCAAAAAACCAAAAATACCCTTTACAGCCAAATCACTTGGTGCCCAAATATCAGCTTACTAGCTCAAAAGGTGCCTGAGATATTGCCCAGATGAGAAAAAATAAATAAATGATTAATAATGAAAATAAATAAATAGTAATCATAAATTTTTTTAACAATTAATCAATTGGCTAATAGAATACATAAACCACCACCATTTCATCCGAATCTGTAACTTTAAAAAAAAATTTTTTTTAGTTATTAATCGAATAATTAAATAATTCATCGATTAATTGATTAATCAATAAATCAAAAATGCCCTTTACAGCCAAATCACTTGGTGCCCAAATTTCAGCTTCCTAGCTCAAAGGATGGCTGACCCTTTACCCACCCACCCAGACACCCAAGAAAACAAACAAGAAAACAAACAAACAAGAAGACGTCATGCGGAGCACGATACTTGCAAAATCCCCCCCCCCCCCCCAAAGTTTTCCATTGATACAGCAAATTGTCCATTTCATGAAGATTAAAATTTACAATCTTGATCAAAGCTCTGGTCAACAGGATGAAAATTGACGATTTTTCAGATGAAAAATGATGATTTGGGAAGGTTGACCTTCAGTTGACCTTTTGACCTCAAAAATAGTTGGTTTCCCTATTTAGTGACTCAATGTGCAAATGCTGTTCCATTTTCAAGTCAATCGGATGCAAATTGAGGATATTAGAAAACTTGGCCTATGTTGACCTTTTGGCCTATGTTGACCTCAAAAATACATGGTGGTTGAATTCAGTGACCATATATATAAATCCTCTAAGAAGTTCAAGTCAATCAAATGAAAATTGGTGATTTTAGAAATTTGGCCTATGTTGACCTTTTGGCCTGTGTTTACCTAAAATATAATACGTGGTGGAATTCAGTGAACAGATATGCAAGTTCTCTTCAAATTTCAAGTCAATTGGATGAAAATTGAGGATTTTCGAAATTTGGCCTATGTTGACATTTTGGCCTATGTTTACCTCAAATATACTTGGTGGTTGAATTCAGTGACCAGATATGCAAGTCCTCTTCAAATTTCAAGTCAATTGGATGAAAAATGAGGATTTTAGAAATTTGGCCTATGTTGACCTTTTGGCCTATGTTTACCTTTTGGCCTATGTTCACCTAAAATATAATTAGTGGTTGAATTCAGTGACCAGATAGGCAAGTCCTCTTCAAATTTCAAGTCAATTGGATGAAAATTGAGGCTTTTAGAAATTTGGCCTATGTTGACCTTTTGGCCGATGTTGACCTCAAAAATACTTGGTGGGTGAATTCAGTGAGCAGATATGCAAATGCTGTTCAATTGTCAAGTCAATTGGATGAAAATTGAGGATTTTAGGAACTTGGCCTATGTTGACCTTTTGGCCTTTGTTGACCTCAAAATACTTGGTGGTTGAACTCAGTGCCGAGATAATGCAAGTCTTCTTCAAATTTCAAGTCAATCGGATGAAAATTGAGGATTTTTGAAATTTGGCCTATGTTGACCTTTTGGCCTATGTGATCTTTTTTTTTTTTTTGTATACAGAATCGAGGATCGTGAAAGGGCTAACATTTATCAAACAAACAATCAAACAAACAAGCAAACAAAGTATATAAAAAGGGGAGCAGTAGACAAGATGGGGAGAGAAGGGGAGGAAGTACACAAACACAACATTTGAGAGCAGGGACATCGGGAGATGTGTGGGAGGGAGAGGGCTTGGGGGGCGGCAGGATAGCTATAAAACGCAAAGACACCAAGGACTTCCAGGAAAGAAGTTGGTATTTCAAAAAAGTGGATTTGGGGTGAAATTAGCGGGGGTAGAAAAGATCAAGGTTTTGGATTGGGGAAGATAAGACATGGTGGTGAACAGCTGTTTTAAAGACCTGGAGGGAGGAGTGGGATTGAAGAGAGTGAGGGAGTTTGTTCCAGAGGCGGGAGAAAAGAGGAATGAAGGAGTGAAGGTGAGCAGAGAGTCTTGATTTTGGCAGTTTAACCATGAGAGGGTTGCAGGCAGATCTTGTGCAACCTGTAGGAATATTTGGGGGACTGAGCCCAGAGAGAGCTGGGGAGCAAGGCCGGAGAGGAGTCGGTAGAAGACGGAAAGACCACCAACCTGCCTGCGGTGAGTACGTGAAAGGCCCTCGGAGATAGCGTCATCGCGGGAGATTCCAATGATTCTGAACGCTTTGGTTTCAACAGCGTGAAGGTGAGCTAGGTGTGAGGCAGGAGCACCAACCCAGAGGGGAGAGCAGTACTCCATTGAGCTGCGGATTAAAGCCTTGTATGTGGTGAGGAGCTCAGGTGTCCCAAGGAAAGACTTCGCACGATGGAGGATGCCCAGTCGGCGACTGGCTTTGGAGGCCAGCTTGGAAATGTGGTTTTCCCAGGAAAGATCATGGCAGATATTGAGACCCAAAAGCTTGAGTGACAGAACTTCTTGGAGAGGATTATTCAGAAAGTAGATGGGAGGGTTGTCCAGGCGGTCTTTTTGGAGAGACATCGTAAGTGTGAGATTTGTCAGGATTGAAAGACATGTTCCACTCGTTTGCCCAGTCTGTGATTTTGTCCAGGTCTGCAGAGAGTGAGGAGGCTGCAGACTGCCGATCTGAGGGATGAGGAATGGAGCGGCAGAGAGTGGAGTCATCAGCAAAGAGATAGAGAGGATTTTCAAAAGTCAGAGAGATCATTGATGCAGACCAGAAAAAGCACAGGGCCCTGAGCACTGCCTTGGGGAACTCCAGCCTGAACAGGAAGAGGAGATGAGAGAAACCCATTCAGGGCCACATGTTGACTACGACGAGAGAGGAAGTCCGCCAACCATGCGTGGAGATTTCCATGGATACCAAAGGAGGAGAGTTTGGTGAGCAGAGCGGGGTGCCAGACCGTATCGAAGGCACGTGATATGTCGAGGGAGACAGCTCTAATTTCCTGCTTGGCATTGAGGACCTCCATCCATTGTTGACACAGCAGAAGCAGCATGTCCAGAGTAGAGTGACCTGGTCTGAAACCAAATTGATGATCAGAGATCAAGCCATTGGAGAAGAGGAAATATTTCATATCCGAACCAATGATGGATTCCATGACTTTGCTGATAATTGGGAGAAGGCTGATTGGTCTGTAGTTGCTAGGATCTGTTTTTGCACCTTTTTTGTGTAAAGTGGTGATGTTGGCTGATTTCCAAGCAGATGGCAGTTGACCTTGCGTAAAAGAGAGGGTGAAGAGAACAGAGAGAGGGAGTGAAAGAGCGGAAGAACAGGATTTTAGGACCCGTGGGCTGATGCCGTCAGGTCCACTTGCAGAATCAGAGTCGAGGGTTGACAGAAACTTTTCCACCTTGTCAGGAGGAAAAGACACGGAGTCCAGGAGCAGCTGGGTACGACTGGTTACGGTGGGTACAGAGCGGGATGGGTTTGGGACACAAGATTTAGAGGCAAACACAGAGTTGAGGCATTCAGCTTTTTCACGTGCGGTGTCAGCTGTGTAGCCGTTTGAGGTAAGGGAGGGGATGGAGGGGGAACAAACACCAGAAACAGATTTGACCAGACGCCACCAGGATTTGGAAGAGGGAGACAGATAAGAGAGTTCGTTCTTGAGGATGGAGAGATATTGTTTCCTGGCTCTCCTGAGGGTGGACACACACTTGTTTCGGGCTTTGTGAAAGGAAATGAGATTTCCTTCCGTTGGATTTGCTTTCCAGGAGACAAAGGCAAGTTGTTTCTGGGCAACAGCCTCACCACAAGATTCCTTGTACCATGGACGGGAGGAAGGGTATAACAACTGAAGACGAGATGGGATAAATCTGTGCATGAGAGAGAGCAATTTACTTTGGAAGAATTCCCAGGATGAGTTGATGTCAGAGGTGGTAGAGATGGGAGACCAGTCCAGATGATTGATGGCTGCTTGAAGACCGTGCCAGTTGGCCTGAGTGAAATGCCAGACTCGTCGACGCTGAGCAGGCTCCCTGAGAATGGTCAGACAGATGTCCACTTTAACAAGCACATGATCAGATGAGCCGATTGGAGCAGAAGAAGAGCAGCAGACATTTTCAGGGAAGTTAGTCATAACCAAGTCCAGAAGATAAGATGCTATTGCTACCTCAAAAATACTTGGTGGTTGAATTGTGACCAGATATGCAAGTCCTCTTCAAATTTCAAGTCAATCGGATGAAAATTGAGGATTTTAGAAATTTAGCAATATTGGTGACCTTTGGCCTATGTTGACCTTTTGACCTATTGGCCCCCAATACAATAGGCTTTTTGCTTTTGACCAACTTCACCATTTGGTGAAGTTTCGTGAAGATCGGTTGAAAATTGTGACCTGTAGCCCGGTGACAAACAAACAGACAAACAGATAAACAGACAGGCAAACAAACAGACAGACAGAACCACAAACACAACCGACCAATATACTTGAAAAATCTTCGATTTTGCAAGTAACAAGAAAACAAACAACCAGAGTGAAAACTGAGTACTCCCTTTCAGCACGTGTCATTGCCGAGCCCCGTTCGGTGCCCGGCAATGACGTCATGCACCGCCTGGAGATGGCATAGGAAAGGTGCGGTGTACAATTACCTTCCTCCTCTGTGGTCATGTTGGCTCGGGACTAAATTTCATACATCTTGCCTATTTCAGAGTCAAACTACAGGTCTGTGTTCCGATTCATGTTCTGATTCGTGTTCAAAATAGAACATTCAATTGCAATGAAATAGTTCCTTGATCATAGATGGCGTCTGTAGACAGACCGACAGAGAGAGTAGGCCAATTGGTTAACCGCACTTTGCCCTTTGCGGGCGGGGTAATGAAAGGCACAAGAAGAGATTATTGGTCCGTTTGGAATAGTGTGTTTAATATTAGGCAAGTCGGTGTGAAGACTGTACAAACCCAGAAGCACAATGATAAAAGGAGGAAAGATAAAATCTTGGTAACGTAGAATCCTCACGACTGATATGTGCAACTTGTGATGTAATTGATCCAATTTTTATTTACATCTCAATCTATACTCCATAGAACGTATGTTCGTTTATTATTTATTTTTTCCTTTTCCCCTTATTTTCCCCTGCTATGGAAACCACTCTTTCTTGTGAATAGATGGTGATGGTGCAACGGTGCAGAGAAGGTGTAAACGCTATGGCTTGCCCTCATGGTATTTTCCTTGACTCTCTTGGAATAGTCGCCCTTTCTTGTGCTCTTCCTCTCTTCCCCCACCACTTCAGCCACTTTCCCACCACCACCAATTTTAATCGAGCCCGACCAACGTCGACCCACTCCGCCATCCACCGCACCCACTCCCCAACCTTCCCCAGTTCCACTGCTTCACCCGCGAAACTCCAACCACTCCACACTACCCTACGCACCCCTCACCCCTCCCTTCCCCCCCCCCCCACCCTCCCTCAACCCCGGTCGCATCTGCTAAGGCAGCGCAGTCCAGCCCAAGCCACCCGATTAGCACTGCTGTCGCGATGACAGCGCAAAGTAAATCAATTAGAGGACGACGGGACGGTGCATTGGGAGCGACCATTGGTGGATGGAGGGAAACGTCTCATACAGAGGAGAGATCGATTGTTCCGGTCTTCGTACGTTTTATGTAGCAATATGGTGCACAAGATTTACCGTTTACATTTTATTGCCTGTGCCGACACCCCATGTGCGGCTTCAAGGGGCAGCACCCCGACTCGCGCAGCCCACACGAGCAGGTCCAAATGGTGCGCCTCGCGGCCCTCCAGGTCGGCCACCTGTCGCAGCCGCATTTCCAACAACTGTGCGTCCTTTGTTTTCGACTTTCAATGCTTTTGTCCAAGGAGGGAATGAATAATAAATATCATAGTCACAGCAACTTATGGCCCAACTGATCTGCGGTCTCGTCCCTCCTTTCAAACTCCCCTATTATACTGCTGTACAATTGAAACCCAATGAATGATACAAGCACATGAGTCCATAGAACTCCATAAGGATGTAGGTGTATGAACAATAAATGAATAAAACTCGGTGCTGAAATTAAGCGAATGGCGCGTCCCCGGACGCCGATGGCCGCTAATGATGCCAGATTGACAGCGCGACCGCACAATCAGCTCACTCATGGACCCCCAGGGAGTAATATAGCGGAGCGTCATGGACCCCCGGGGAGTAATATAGCGGGGCGTCACGGACCCCTCAGGGAGTAATATAGCGGGGCGTCACGGACCCCCAGGGAGTAATATAGCGGGGTGTCACGGACCTCCAGGGAGTAATATATCGGGGCATCACGAACCCCCAGGGAGTAATATAGCGGGGTGTCACAGACCCCCAGGGAGTAATATAGCGGGGCATCACGGACCCCCAGGGAGTAATATAGCGGGGCGTCATGGACCCCCAGGGAGGAATATAGCGGGGTGTCACGGACCCCCAGGGAGTAATATAGTGGGGTGTCACGGACCCCCAGGGAGAAATATAGTGGGGCGTCACGGACCCCCAGGGAGTAATATAGCGGGGCGTCACGGACCCCCAGGGAGTAATATAGCGGGGCGTCATGGACCCCCAGGGAGTAATATAGCGGGGCGTCACGAACCCCCAGGGAGTAATATAGCGGGGCGTCACGGACCCCCAGGGAGTAATATCGCGGGGCGTCACGGACCCCAAGGGAGTAATATAGCGGGGCGTCATGGACCCCCATGGAGTAATGTAGCGGGGTGTCACGGACCCCCAGGGAGTAATATAGCAGGGCGTCACGGACCCCCAAGGAGTAATATAGCGGGCGTCATGAACCCCCAGGGAGTAATATAGCGGGGCATCACGGACCCCCAGGGAGTAATATCGTGGGGCGTCACGGACCCCCAAGGGAGTAATATAGCGGGGCGTCATGGACCCCCAGGGAGTAATGTAGCGGGGTGTCATGGACCCCCAGGGAGTAATATAGCGGGGCGTCACGGACCCCCAAGGAGTAATATAGCGGGTGTCACGGACCCCCAGGAAGTAATATAGCAGACCGTCACAGACCCCCAGGGAGCAATATAGCGGGGCGTCACGGACCCCCAGGGAGTAATATAGCGGGGTGTCACGGACCCCAGGGAGTAATATAGTGGGGTGTCACGGACCCCCAGGGAGTAATATAGCGGGGCGTCCGTCACGGACCCCCAGGGAGTAATATAGCGGGGCGTCACGGACCCCCAAGGAGTAATATAGCAGGGCATCACGGACCCCCAGGGAGTAATATAGCGGGGCGTGACGGACCCCCAGGGAGTAATATAGCGGGGCGTCACGGACCCCCAGGGAGTAAAATAGCGGGGCGTCACGAACCCCCAGGGAGTAATATAGCGGGGCGTCACGGACCCTCAGGGAGCGATCTTGGGTCTGGGTCCGTGACTCGCACACTCCCGCGAGAGTGCTAAACGTTCCTCTCTTTGTGGGACTGTCTGATTCTGTTTCCATGTTTCTCGGTCTCCTTTGGCCATCGCGCCCTTCCCGATCCAACCCGATCGGTTTTCCATCTTACGCGTGCGCCCATTGACAGCCCAACAAAACCAAAAAGTCAGAAGCTTTGACGCACATCAGGAATGCTAAAGGTTTCCGACCTGGAACGTGGAGAATCTCAGGAAAGAGTATTCGTAATGAAGCAGGTGTACTATCTGCAGGTACAGCAATCGAATAGATACTGGTGGGTGACGATTATTATTTTTTTTTTGAATACAAGATCGAGGCTCATGTAAGAGCTAACATTGATCACAAAAAGACAAACAAAAAGAACAAGAAGACGTCATGCGGACACGATACTTGCAAAATCCGCCCCCCACCCCCAATAAAAAAAATGCCATTGATACAGCAAATGGTCCATTTCATCAAGATTAAAATTGACAATCTTGATCAAAGCTCGGTTCAACAGGAAGAAAAGACGATTTTTCAGATGAAAAATGATAATTTTGGAAGGTTAAAGTTGAGTTGACCTTTGCCCTTTTGACCTCAAAATAGTTTGTTTCCCTATTTAGTGACTCAATGTGCAAATGCTGTTCAATTTTCAAGTCAATTCTATGAAAATTGAGGATTTTAGAAATATGGCCTATGTTGACCTTTTGGCCTATGGTGACCTCAAAAATACTTGGTGGTTGAATTCTGTAACCAGATATGCAAGTCCTCTTCAAATTTCAAGTCAATTAGATGAAAATTTAGGATTTTAGAAATGTGGCCTATGTTGATCTTTTGGCCAATGCTGACCTCAAATATACTTGGTGGTTGAATTCAGTGACCAGATATGCAAGTCTTCTTCAAATTTCAAGTCAATTGGATGAAAATTGGGGATTTTAGAAATTTGGCCTATGTTGACCTTTTGGCCTATGTTGACCTCAAAAATACTTGGTGGTTGAATTTAGTGACCAGATATGCAAGTCCTCTTCAAATTTCAAGTCAATCGGATGAAAATTGAGGATTTTAGAAATTTAGCAAAGTTGGTGACCTTTGGCCTATGTTGACCTTTTGACCTATTGACCCCAAAAACAATAGGCTTCTTGCTTTTGACCAACTCTACCATTTGGTGAAATTTTGTGAAGATCGGTTGAAAATTGTGACCTGTAGGCCAGTGACAAACAAACAGATGAAAAATCGGTCAGAGACAGAGGAGATGCCGGAATGTACTTTTTTATCGGCCATTTAGGACAAATATGACGGCCGAACCACGTGACCGATGACGTCATCATGAACATATTTTATTCCCCATGGAGAGTTCTTTACAATGAGCCATGTCTCAATTTTTTATATTCAGTACTTTCTGGGAGATATGGAGGTGCAAGGTTTTTCGGTTTTTCCAAGATGGCGGCCGAACCACGTGACCTATGACGTCATAATTAACTTATTTTATTCGCCATGGAGAGTTCTTCGCAATGAGCCATGTCTCAATTTTTCTGTTCAGCACTTTCAGAGATATGGAGGTGCAAAGTTTTTCGGTTTTTCCAAGATGGCGGCAGAACCACGTGACTGATGACGTCATCATTAACATATTTTATTCCCCATGGAGAGTTCTTTACAATGAGCCATGTCTCAATTTTTTCTATTCAGCACTTTCGGAGATATGGAGGTGCAAATTTTTTCGGTTTTTCCAAGATGGCGGCCGAAAAATGTGACCTATGACGTCATCATTAACATATTTTATTCCCCATGGAGAGTTCTTTACAATGAGCCATGTCCCAATTTTTTCTATTCAGCACTTTCGGAGATATGGAGGTGCAAATTTTTTGGGTTTTTCCAAGATGGCGGCCGAACCACGTGACCGATGACGTCATCATTTGGGCACAGTATATTAGAGGACAATACAAATACGTGTGCAAATTTGGCGATGCTACGTGCAACGGTGTAGACTTAGTGCTGCAAACAGACAAACTAGTGGGGCGGCTTAGCCCAAATATTCAAAAGAATTGTGCATTTTGTGATACAAGCACCAAATTTGGCACAAATGTACATTAATATGTTGCGAACATTTTCAGATATTGGGCCACTTGAAATTCTCTCTTTATGTCCGCCATATTGGATTTCAAAATGGCCGCCACTTGAAATCTACATTTGCTATTATCTCTGGACGTAATGCAGCTATTGACTTGATTCTGGTATCTAAATGTATGTTTTTGGGGGCAAGGAATCCAATGGTACCAATTTCAACTTAATATTATCTATCACAGTCTGTTATATAATTTTATTTGGAAATTATCTAGGCAAATATTGGATTCAACACAATACTTTGAAAAGAATGCCGACTAATGCCGAGAATGCCGAGAAAGAATATAAACAGCAGACTGATGAAGAATACCAATGGCTAGGCAATGCAAAGCGAGTCCTGGAAGACAACACTGGTACAGTGGACAATGACAACACATCTTGGGCTGCATTTCATGCCAGCCGACAGCCACCAGATGCTCGAGTCATCTGCCCCACGTCGCTGCTTCCACTCTTCCTGGAGAGTGCCCACACAGTGGCCATGATCCGGCACTCAATGGACGTCGTGAAGAATGCTGTGGAACACCTGAATCCTGGACAGACACCAGTGGTCACCGTTGATCAGCCACTGTTTGCTTTGGCCAAGCAGATACAGTGGAAGTGGCCAGAGAGCTATGGTGAAGACCAGATAGTGGTGATGTTTGGTGGCCTCCACATAGAGATGGCGGCACTGAGGACACTGGGGGACTGGCTGAAAGGGAGTGGTTGGGTGCAAGCACTTGTGCAAGCCGAGATTGCGACAGCAGGGACAGTAGACTCATTCCTGCGAGCATCCCATGTCTTGCGCACAAGAAGAGCACATCAAGTGACTGCAGCAGCACTGTACATCCTGCAACACCGTGCCTACAACCACTACTGTCTGGGAGAAACCAGGGATGCAGAGGACCTTCCGGAGTTTGAAGACTGGTGTTGCCAGAGAGGAGAAGACATCCCCCAGTTTCACTACTGGGCAACCGTGCTGGAACTAGAACTGTTGGTTCTAGTGTATGTGCGTTCTCTCAGGCAGGGATCGTTAATGATGTACCTCGATGCTCTGACAGAGCTGGTCCCCTGGTTCCATGCACTGGATCACACCCACTATGCTAGGTGGATACCAGTGCACCTGAAGGACATGGCCGAACTCACCATCAAACACCCAGATGTAGCCAGGAAATTCAGGGAAAGCCACTTCACCGTTCAGAAAACACAGAGGGTGTTCTCTTCAATCCCGATTGACCAGGCACATGAGCAGAATAATGCCTGCATCAAAGGAGACGGTGGAGCAGTTGGGCTCACTGACAACCCTAGTGCCCTACGTCGCTGGATGGTTGCGGGACCAGAAGTTGCCAGGGTGATCGAAGAATTCCAGGATGGGAACCAACACTGGAGATGGCAAACAGCAGACACACGTCATCATGATCAGACGCCAAGTGTACAGGCCTCATTTGTGAAAGATGTTCGCTCTCTCGTCGGTGTCATAGAGGAGATGGGCAACCCATTCGAGGAGGAGAGTCAGGATGTAGTCAAACTGGACACAAAGGAGATCGCAGATCCTGCTGCTGTGGAGACCGTGATGAATGCCAAGAGGATTGGCCAAGAGCAGTTCGAGGCTTTCACCAGAGAGTGTCTGTTGGACAGAACAAAGGCAGTGGACGCACCCATTCCTCGTAACAAGCTGAAGGTGTTCAGCACTTCCACTCCAAGAAGCCAGAGCAAAGGTCAGCAACAGCTCACCTCCATCAAGAATGACCGTGAACTCTTCGCACGCCTGTACATTGGCTGCCAGACGAGGGATGGAAACCTTGAGGAGTTCTTTTGTCACGAGAATCAGGCATGTCCTCCTGCATTGTCTGATGGTGGAAGCCT
Source organism: Myxine glutinosa (assembly GCF_964187855.1). Lineage (NCBI taxonomy): Eukaryota > Metazoa > Chordata > Myxini > Myxiniformes > Myxinidae > Myxine > Myxine glutinosa. The sequence continues at coordinate 115,469,086 of NC_136267.1, read as the reverse complement.
CTGCACTGGTACCAAGAGTGATCTCCTCACATGCTTGGAAGAAGTCTCCGACGCAAGACAGAGACTCCTGTCACGACCTGTATTGTGCTTGATGGAGCAGCCATCGTCCAGATGCTGAAGCCGGCTGCATCAAAGACCTTTGAAGAGTATGCACAACAGATCTTCATCCCATATATGTCCACGAAGCTGCAAACAGTGTCACGCCTGGATCTGGTCTGGGATACTTACCTTGCTGATTCACTGAAAGGTAGTACACGTGCAAAGCAGGGACAAGGTGTGCGGAGACGTGTGGTGGCTGCCGCAGCCATACCAGGAAACTGGCAGAACTTCCTACGAGTGGACAGCAACAAGACCGAGCTGTTCAGGTTCCTCTCAGCAGCTCTCATGGAATGGTTTGACCAGGAGGACAAGCAACTCGTCATTACTGATGGAGAGGCAGTGCTCAGCAAGCCACTACTGCCAGATCTGACCTCACTCGCCCCATGTAACCATGAAGAGGCTGACAGTCGGATGTTGCTGCATGCATCTCACGCAGTCCAGCATGGACACCATGCAATACTCATCCGGACTGTAGACACCGATGTTGTGGTGCTGGCAGTGTCCCTGGCACAGGAGTTGCAACCAGAAGACAAACTGTGGCTGGCATTCGGAACAGGCCAGAGTTTCCGATACCTAGCAGCACACGAAATAGCAGCTGGATTGGGACGAGAGAAGGCTCGTGCACTGCCAATGTTTCACGCTCTAACTGGATGCGACACTGTGTCTAGTTTTCATAGACATGGCAAGAACACTGCGTGGGCAGTCTGGACGGTACTGCCAGAACTCACTGAGGCGCTGCTGCTGCTGTCCTCTGCACCTCGTGACATACCAGACGATGCAATGCGCATCATCGAGAGGTTCGTGATCCTGTTGTATGATCGAACCAGCAAATGCACAGACATTGACAAGGCCAGGAGGAAACTCTTCGCAAGGAAGAACAATGTGCAGCTCATCCCTCCAACGAAGGCAGCTCTGGAGGAACATGTCAAGAGGGCAGTGTATCAAGGTGGACATGTGTGGGGTCAGATACTGCTGCCAGCACCAGAGCTCCCTCCACCAACCAACTGGGGTTGGTCAAGGACTGGAGAAGGACAGTACACACCTTACTGGACCAGGCTAACTGAGGCAGCTCACAGCTGCATTGAGCTGGTTTCTTGCAAGTGCAAGAAAGGGTGTGTGAGGCGCTGCAAGTGCAAAAAGGCTGCCCTTCAGTGCACAGCCCTCTGTGTGTGTGAAGGGGACTGCACATGACGATGAGTCAACAACATACATGTACTTGTGGCAATGCTGAACTTGTTAACATGACACTGTTTATGTACACGTATCTTCAGTACCGGTATATACCTAGCCTCAGATACCAGGACACCTAGCCTCAAATACTAGACCATGTAGCATGTCAGTATTATACCTAAGACATTTACAGAACTAAGACATTCTTTTCAAAGTATTGTGTTGAATCCAATATTTGCCTAGATAATTTCCAAATAAAATTATATAACAGACTGTGATAGATAATATTAAGTTGAAATTGGTACCATTGGATTCCTTGCCCCCAAAAACATACATTTAGATACCAGAATCAAGTCAATAGCTGCATTACGTCCAGAGATAATAGCAAATGTAGATTTCAAGTGGCGGCCATTTTGAAATCCAATATGGCGGACATAAAGAGAGAATTTCAAGTGGCCCAATATCTGAAAATGTTCGCAACATATTAATGTACATTTGTGCCAAATTTGGTGCTTGTATCACAAAATGCACAACAGGTTTGCTATGCTGCTACACTAAACAGACAAACAGACAGACAAACAAAAAACAAACGAACAGATCAACATACTTGCCGGAATCCTCTCTCAACAATCCTCTCCAAAAAGTTCTGTCGTTCAAGCTTTTGGGTCTCACTATCTGCCATGATCTTTCTTGGGAAAACCACATTTCCAAGCTGGCCTCCAAAGCCAGTCGCCGACTGGGCATCCTCCGTCATGCGAAGTCCTTCCTCGGCACACCTGAGCTCCTCACCACATACAAGGCTTTCATCCGCAGCTCAATGGAATACTGTTCCCCCCTCTGGGCTGGTGCTCCTGCCTCACACCTAGCTCGGCTTCACGCTGTTGAAACCAAAGCTTTCAGAATCATTGGAATCTCCCGCGATGAAGCTATCTCTGAGGGCCTTTCACTCACTCACCGCAGGCAGGTTGGTGGTCTTTCTGTCTTCTACCGACTCCTCTCCGGCCTTGCTCCCCCAGCTCTCTCTGTGCTCTGTCCCCCAAATATTCCTACAGGTCGCACAAGATCTGCCAGCAACCCTCTGATGGTTAAACTGCCGAAATCTCGGCTCTCTGCTCACCTTCACTCTTTCATTCCACTTTTCTCCCACATCTGGAACAAACTCCCACACTCCCTTCAATCCCACTCCTCCCTCCAGGTCTTTAAAACAGCTGTTCACCACCATCTCTTATCTTCCCCCATCCAAAACCTTGATCTTTTCTACCCCCACTAATTCACCCCAGATCCACCTTGTTTGAAATTTCAACTTCTTTCCTGGAAGTCCTGGCAGTGTCCATATGTTTTATACCTCTCCCATCCCCCCCCCCCCTTCCCATACCTCCCCCCCAAAGCCCTCTCCCTCCCACAGATCTCTCAATGTCTCCATGTCTCTCGGTCCCTGCTCTCAAATGTTGTGTTTGTGTCCTTCCCCCTCTCTCCCCATCTTGTCTACCGCTCCCGATGTTATATGTTTTATGTGTCGGTTTGTCTTTCTGTGTGATTAATGTTCGCTCTTTCATGAGCCTCGATCTTGTATATTAAAAAGAAAAAAAAAAGAAAAAAAAGAATCTTTTCCGGCAAGTAACAAACAGACAGACAAACAAACAGACAGACAGAACCACAAACACAACCGACCAATATACTTGAAAAATCTTCGATTTTGCAAGTAATAAAAACGGACACAAAAGCCGAAATAAAGGGAGCAGGAGACAAGATGGGGAGAAAGAGGGAAGCACACAAGCACAACAGCAGAGAACAGGGACTACGGGAGATCTGTGGGAGGGGAGGTAGAGGGCTTGGGGGGAGAGGAGGCATGGGAGGAGGGGGTGGGAGAGGTAAAAAAAACAAAACAACGAACAACACATGGACTCGGACTTCCAGGACTTCCAGGAAAGAAGTCAGTATTTCAGAAAAGTGGATTTGGGGTGAAATTAACGGGGGTAGAAAAGATCAAGGTTTAGGATGGGGGAAGATAAGAGATGGTGGTGAACAGCTGTTTTAAAGACCTGGAGGGTGGAGTGGGATTGAAGAGAGTGAGGGAGTTTGTTCCAGAGGCGGGAAAAAAGAGGAATGAAAGAGTGAAGGTGAATCGAGAGTCCAGCGCGGCATTGCTGGTTTGCCAGTAACCCCTCCCAGAGGAGGGTTACAGGCAGATCTTGTGCGACCTGTTGGAGTACTTGGGGGACAGAGCATAGATGGAGCTGGGGGTGCTCGGCCAGAGAGGAATCGGTAGAAGACAGAAAGACCACCAACCTCATTATAGTCAAGATACCCTAATACAGGGTGTCATCACAAATGGGTGTGCATGTAATCCCAAAGTGGATCAGGGTCACACTCCGTACCATGGTAATCCTCTATACGGACTGATTTCCATGCCGGGTAAAGCGACATTTGGCGCTCAACGCCCCTTCAATTCGCTTTCGTCCCAGGGGCAGTAATCCAAGATTCTTGCCTATTGTGACGTCCACCAGTGCTTTTGCTCGGAGGCAGGCTCGGCCTAATTGATATCGACTACGTGTTCGCCCCCCTCGCCGTCTCCCCAGTGACCCGTTTCAGGCCAGGCCTCAGGGAAGCACTACATCAAAGGGAATACTGCACTGAGGTCAGGCCCCCGAGCCCGATGTACATACGCCGATATCGAACATCGTCAAATGGATTTATATCTGTTTAAAATACGGAGATGACCGGAAACGCAGGTTGGCCTGTTGGTGGTCTCCTCTTAACCCCTGGCTCATGATGGAGGGAACCCCGTTTAAAATCCCATAAAACTCATGCTCGTTCAATGTCCTTGTCATTCCAGTAAAAAGTACATTGTTCTCTGCTAATGTCTTCGTCCCGAATGTGCTGCTGATGTAAAATATCCTCCAAGAGCTTTAAAGCGATGTCGATGGAAAAAACGGGTTAAGATCATGGCTATTCGGGGGGGAAATGTCGCTGGTATCGCTGGACCCTCTCCCTCCCAACATAACGCGGACTCCCTTTTCCGACCTCCTCCCCGCCATCGTCCCAGTGGTCGCCGAGCGATGCGCTTTCCGCTCCAACAACGTGCGCGACCGTCACACAGACGGCCCGACGCCCAGTGGCAGCTGAACAAAACGGCCTTTCATGGGAATTTCATGGCACGTTAGGTCGGCATCGATCGCAGGGATGTGCAGGACGCGGAGAGGGGGCAGCGAGGGGAGGAAAAGCAGGGAGGTCACGAGGCGCCGAGTAATTTACTGTAACAAGGGTCTGAGGATCTCAGCCGTTCATCAGATATAATGCATCCCGATGCCCTCGCAACAGCCAGAGCTCATGTTGAAACGGGCAAATGCCAGTGATCCAGGCGACCGTAAACTATTGTGATTGGTCAACGACAACTTTTAGCGCTGGTCAAGCGTGCCCGACTGAACCCCTGCCTCATGATGTAGAGAGAACCCAGGTTCAAATCCCATGTACCATGAATGTTTACCGATTGTCCACTAATCATACGATAATTACCGTAAGTTTTCTGCACCGTCTGTCTGTCTGTGAACAGGATATCGCAAAAAGTCGTGGATGGATTCGGACGAAATTTGCTGGATGAGTTGGTCAGACGACGACAACAAACCAATTAGATTTTGCTTCAGGTCCGAATCCAGATTCGGCCTAACAGTGGGATACAAAACGAAACTGTTCAGGCTGGCAGACATATGCGCTCTACGGATTGTCGTCTTAGTTACCTTGTGCTCGCGAAGTGAAAAGCGGGGTTAAGTGATTGGGTACGTGTGGCGAACGCGTCTGCATTAAAAAAATTCATTTTCTCGGCAACCGTTGGTCCGATTGACACGAAATTTGACCGTAGGAGCTCCTCCGCCTGTAGAATTGTAGTCTTCATAACTATGACGTCATAGGTCACGTTGTACGGATGCCATCTTGAAAAAATGTTACACTATATCTCCGAAACCGCTCCATGGAAGAAAATTAATGGTGGATAATTGTGAAGTACTCCCCATAGGAAATAAGATATGTTAGTGATGTTGTCATCATTACCTTCATTATGACGTCATAATTTGAGAATTACAACACTTGATCAATCAGTATGAAAATTTTTTTTCTCTGAAACTGTTGGTCCGATGGACACATTTTCACGATAGTTGTGCCTCCTGTATAATTTTTTAACGATAATTATGACGTCATAGGTAACGTGCTACAGGCACCATGCTGGAAAACCGAAAAAATTTGCACCTTCATATCTCTGAAACCACTTCATGTACAGTCGTGGCCAAAAATTTTAGCACCCTTGCACTTTTTTCAAATAACTCACAATTTTCTCTAAAAAATAAGTTGAATTTAACAAAAGTATTTGGTCTCCACAATTCTTTATTTCAGTGTTAATATTACAGAACCTTTGTTTTTGATTCAGAACTTAATATATCCTTTAAAATCAGAAATAAAAAAGAAATGGCATTGATTAAATTATTGACACCCTCGACTTCATATTTGGTAGCACAGACTTTGGACAAAATAACTGCAGTCAAGCGCTTCCTATAGCCATGAATGAGCTTCCTCCACTTCTCTACTGGCAGTTTGTCCCACTCTTCTTGTGTAAACTGTTCCAGTTCTCCCAGGTTTGAAGGGTGCCTTCTCCCAACTGCTGCTTTCAGATACCCCCACAGGTGTTCAATGGGATTTAACCATTATTGACCAATAATATGAATTGAATGATCGTTTTTAGGCCAATTTGCCCTGCTAGAGCAGGGGTTAGCCTTGCGGACCCCATGACAATCATGGTTCCCTGTTTGAGGCAATGTTTTTTTTTTATGGCCGGATGCCCTTCCTGACGCCAACCCTTAGTCGCCTATTCTAAATCAGGGTACACACCGGGATCATTCATCCCAGCAAGCTGGTACTCAATTTGCCGACCTCGGAAGGATGACAGGCTGAGTCAACCCCCCTGGCGTTAATTCAGCGATCGACCGGGATTCGAACCCAGGATCCTAGGATCCCAAGCCTATGCTTATTGACCAAGACATTTCAGCTTTTAATTTTTCAATAATTTGTAAAAAAAAAAGAAGAAGAAGGTATTCTAAAAGAAAATTCCACCTTGTCATTATGGGGTATTATGTGTGCATCAGTGAGAAAGAAATCTCAATTGAATCCATTTTAAATTCAGGCTGTAATACAACAACATGTGAACATGTCAAGGGGTGTGAATACTTTCTGAAAGCACTGCACATTTACCCTTATTCTAAACACTCATTAAGGAGATAACTACGCTATATTAAGCATGTATTAAGCCCTAGGAAGTATTTCCACAACACTATATATGGTGGTGCTCTTTTGTGTCTCTTTCTGGTGCTGTGATTGAAGTCAGGTTCAGACCTGCTGTAGCATCCACATAGTAATGACGTCACGGGATGGTTTGTATTCATCTTCACAGAGGAAGCCAAATAAGGAATTTGTAATTTACTATTCATACCGCCTCCTCTCCGTCCTTGCTCCTCCAGCTCTCTGAGCTCTGTCCCCCAAATATTCCTACAGGTCGCACAAGATCTGCCAGCAACCCTCTTATGGTTAAACTGCCAAAATCAAAACTCTCTGCTCACCTTCACTCCTTCATTCCCCTTTTCTCCCGCCTCTGGAACAAACTCCCTCACTCTCTTCAATCCCACTCCACCCTCCAGGTCTTTAAAACAGCTGTTCACCACCGTCTCTTATCTTCCCCCATCCAAAACCTTGATCTTTTCTACCCCCATTAATTCACCCCAGATTCACTTTTTAGAAATACCGACTTCTTTCCTGGAAGTCCTAGCAGTGTCCACGTGTTTTTGTTTTTTACCCCTCCCACCCCCCTTCCCATGCCGCCTCCCCCCCCTCTTCCCATGCCTCCTCTCCCCAAGCCCTGTCCCTCCCACAGATCTCCCGATGTCCCTGCTCTCCATCTTGTTCTCCCGCTCCCTTTATCATATGTTTTATGTTTTATTTGTCAGTTTGTCTTTTTTGTGATCAATGTTAGCTCTTACACGAGCCTCGACCTTGTATACAATATATATATACACAAAGAATTAAGTTAAGCACCCCCCCCGTTTTTTTACAACCTCGCACATTACAAGTTTGTTGTCGTCAAAACAGTGTAATATACCCATGATATTGCTATATTTTCTGGAGAAGTGATATTATGGTCACATAAAAACATAACAATCATGCCGTTTTCAATATTTTATTCTGAATAATTTAAGGTGAAATTTTTTGGGAATTTTAGGCATATTTTCACCTCAATTTAAGTATGGAGCTATAGGTCCATCACGGACAGTGTGGATGACGTTTATGTTTTCTAACGTACAGTCATTGTTCTGAGAAGACCTCTAGCAATCTTTGCGTCAATAACGTGTGTAGGACCCACGTGATCGGATCACTGACTCAACCAATCACTTTTTTTCACTTTGATCACTCAATTTCATCAATGGATAATTGCTAATGTCATACCAATCATTATTTGATCTCACATACCTTAGAATATATCCCAATGTATACATATACACAAAGAATATATATTAGGGGGTGCTTACCTTAATTCGTTGTGTAGGGGTGCTTAACTTAATTCTTTGTGTATATATATTTGAATAACGTCCACCAGCTAACGCCATCAGATGAGATACCTCGACTAAAGTCCACCCACAGGACAGCACACTTTGTGATGCAATAGCCTCCTTGCAAGAAACCAATCCGACCGTTTCTGGTCGGTTCGTGCGGAAATCGAACCCAGATAATCGAACCAATAGCTCAAGCATATAGAACCATTTTATCTGGTGAGGTGAGGATGAGGTTAGCGCCATCCATGCAGCACCATGCTGTCGGATTTACAGTACAGTGTAATAACCCTTATAATAAAAAAAAATAGAAAAGCTGAAACCATTAGCTGATGACTCTGCTCATTGCAGACGAAGTGAGTCAAATGCCTAAGCGAAGTGTCAGAAAGTGTCACACGTCATAGTCATGTCGGTCGATACGCAGCGCATCGCGACGCTCCGGGTGAGGCGGAGCAGGGTGGGGGTGAAATCAGACTCATGATTGTGGATTGTACGTTATAATCGGTAATGACAACACCATATAGTAATGTAATGAATACAGGGTCTTTAACTTGTCTCATCTTTCGACCAAAAAAGTTTAATTGAGAAATTCTACAAAGATTGCCTTTGTAAACGAGAACGGCACTCGGTAGAGAGCTTACCTCCACCTGGTTGGCCACATCACTCAATGGTGAAGAATCACTTAAAATTCTACTCTCTGGATCCGGATCCGGATCTTCACCAAAATTGAATCGATTCTTCCTCGTCACACACACAACCTGTGCACCAAGTTTCGTCCGAATCCGTCCACAACTTTTTAAGATACCTTGCTATGCATCGTTTTGGCCCTATCTCCCAATGGTGAAGAATCAGTTTTAAAAACTCTAGTAGCCGAATAGGATCTTCACTAAAATCTAATCATTTCGTCCTTGTCACATACGCTACATCTCTGCCAAATTTAGTCCGAATCCGTCCACAACTTTTTGAGATATTTTGTTCACAAACAGACAGACAGACAAAGGGTGAAAACATAACCTCCAACCACGTTTGGTGTCGTCGGTAAATATTGCTGTTTAGTAAAAAGTGAAAGGTAGCACAGTCTAAATTGAGTTGTCCCATCTGGGTGCGATTCCATTCCAGACGATAGGATTTCCAGTTTGGTGTTTTGTAGGTTATGTAGTTGCGTGAATAGATGCTCAATCCTTTGGATCAAATTGCGTCTGTTGACTGTCCCATCTGTTAGCAATTGTTGTTGCCTGATAAAATTCCTGTTTTGACTACCACTGGAAAGAGTGGAAGCGCACCAATGTTTAGTTTATATACACGAGTATATGTGATTTTCATGTACCTACTCTTCTTTACAGATCATTGGTGCTGCCGAAGCATGCTCAGCGTCAAGCAAGGAAAGAGCACGCACCATTTTTGAATTCTTTGGTATGACTCGGCAAAGGTTTAAACGACTGACCTCCCAGACTCAGAGCGGACGTTCTAACCATTATGCTACAGGTTCTTCATATATATATATATATATATATATATATATATATATATATATATATATATATATATATATATATATATATATATATATATATATATATATATATATATATATATACAGTATATATATATATATTGTAACGGTTTTGAGAAGTGTAACGAATTTGAGAAGTGTAACGGTTTTTGAAGAGTGTAACAATTTTGGAGGAAGTGTAACGAATGTGAAAAGTATGGTTTTGTTGTGTGTAACACCCTCGTAATGTAAATAATGGTCGCAGCCGTCCTCCTAGTTAATTCCATGAAACTTACACACAGGCCACGATATATCTTTTTAAATAGTGTATTTCCTTATTCTATGTAGGCTAAATATGTGTTTCCCACTAGATTGACTTTGCATTGTATCAAACAAAATAAGCGTAGGCCCTTGCAATTTCCCCAAACATCTCCGCTCTCCAAAGTTCCTTTCAAAAGGGGTGCGAGTGGTGTTCAATCCCGCAAACCGCCATTGCCCATGTGCTAATCTCGGAGAAGAAAGGCGTGTCTCCACCTCGTCATAGAGTGGAGGAGTGAGCCAACCCCACTTGGCCAAACAGCACCGCGGTTAGCGACCCGGTAGGCGTGCCCTCGCAGCCGGCGGCTTGATTCCGCCCGGAGTAATAAAAGGGACTGGAAGGGACTGCTTCGGCAGATGACCTGGGAGATGACCAGATGAGAGATGAGCGAAGAGGTGACATACGAAAGGAGCTGTGAGCTGAGCTGTGAGCGGTGAGATGCGAGACGCTCCAAGCCAAAGAGGAGAGGAAACCAGCTGTGGAGAGACGCGCTGAGAGGAGGGAGACGGCTCCACCAGAAGGAGAGGAGCAGGTGTGACCGAGCCAGCGCGTGACGTCTACAGCATCGGCAGCGGATACGCGACGGAGGGTTTTCCCGCCAAAACCACGAGGAATTGAGAGCTGCTGCCTCCGACCCTGCCTCCCTCTCCAGCAATCCACCTCAAGCCCTACCTGCCTGCAATATCCCCCGTGTAAGTGTGAACGTCGTCTGTCCTACTCGTTGTCTTGGGGTTAAGTAAAATGAATAGTTTAAGCTAACGATGCACTGTGTGACTGCTTCTTCCATCCATTGCTGTAAATAATTTTGGTCGCTCTTTCTTTTTTTGCTTGTGTGTGTATAATAAATCTGTTCTTCCTCCGTACTCTGTCTTCTTCTCTTTTCATTCTCTTTCGGTCGCTTTAGAGGTTTCCCGATTGAATATCTGTGGTGCGATCTGGTCAACGTCGGGTGGAATCGGGTTCTAATCGGGGAGTAACTGTTCGGACGCGGTAATACCAACCGCTCGGTAAAATAACATCTTAATCCGCCATCCGTAACAATATATATATATATATATATATATATATATATATATATATATATATATATATATATATATATATATATATATATATATACATACACACACTACAAAAACTTTACACCCCTCAGATAATTCGAATAAATTTCCTCCCAAAATCGGTTTTGACAACCTTTTCTGTGCCTATTCGCGTTGCATCAAAAGTTGCGATGATGAATCTAAACTGATATTTCAAAGTGAAACTGATGTTGAAACATGAAACTACTGATATATGGATCATCGAATGGGAAACCAGAATGAAATGCTGTGGGAAATTGCTGAAAGCAAAGCTGTGGTGAATATATATATATAGAGAGAGAGGGAAGGTCGGAGCTGAAGAAACGATGTGGAGAGGAATAGGTGCCTGGAGGTGGTCAGTTGGTATGGAAAGAACTTTGGTGATCTTCCGTCAGGTTGTAGGCCCAAAACATGCCTAAACCCGTTTCTCAGCTGAGCTTTTATAATATCACCCTTACTCCTGAGCAGTACTTCGGAGGTAGAACAAGTATGGATTGGAAATCTTAGCTGATAGAATGGAACGAGGTTGTCGAGGTTCCCAGCTGCACCCATTGCGACATTTTCTCACTCAATATTTACACTGAATACCCGTTTCTATCAATACACACTCCAAAGGAAATTGCTCACTCATTTCAGGTGAGACATATACGAACCCCCGTCATTGATGGGGACCTTTGCGAGTATATATATATATATATATATATATATATCTGTGTCATCGCAATCGAATTGCCAGTGTGGTTGCTCTCATGAAGATAAGTAGAGGCTGTTGCTGAATATTCAGCGGATATACAAACGAGGCGTCTTTCATGACAGGAATATTATGCATGAAATAATATCGATGATGACGTGGCTTGACAACAATGATAATGGCTTCCACGATAACCGAACCATTATTATGTTCATGCAATGATCGTCCAGCTTGCGCTGCTGGTTCGGTGCAGTGTGCATGTGCTGCACGCACGAGGGTGCTCCGTGCCCTGCCGTGCATGGGTGCAGTACCGTGTGGGCACACGCGCCATCCTTTGAGACAAACAGATCGATATCAGACAGAGCGAGGAGACGCTCCCGACAGTCGCCAACTCTAATGTAATCAGTCTGGAGTTGTGCTTACTATTATTATTATTTTTCCTTTCCATGAAGCGTAATGAAATTTTCGGATTTATTTAATTACTACATTCTTGGAGCCATTGAGTCGTTTTCCATCACTGATCTGGTCACCCACATCAACTCTAAAAACAACGAGAAAAAGCCAAAGCGAAATGGAAACAGAACTTGCTTACTAAGAACCTCTCACTACGGTACAATGAAACAACCAGTTGTATGTCTGTTTGAGCTTAATGCCTCGGTTTATGTACTCAAGGTTTGTGTATGAAGGTCAACCATTTAATACATGGGAAACAACATAAAATTAGATTCACAAACATCATATTTCGTCAATTAGATTCACATTTTTCATTCACATTCACAAACACCTTCCACCTCTCCACCTTTTAACTGAAAAAATTAACACTGTCCTTTGTCAGTGATTTAAACTTTAATATACTGTTTGTGTGTGTGTGTGTGTGTGTGTGTGTGTGTGTGTGTGTGTGTGTGTGTGTGTGTGTGTGTGTGTGTGTGTGTGTGTCCATGTCTATATATTTTTGCTTTAAAAATGTTTTTCGCTGCAACGACTTCTCCGATCGATGCAAATCTTTAAAAATAGGAGGGAATCCCCATGGAGAATATTTTGTTTCGAACTGTGACGTCATAGATCACATGGTTTGGCAGCAATATTGGATTAAAGGGAAAAAATTGGGCGTCATTTTCTCCAAAACTGCTCAATAAAAAAAATTGAAACTTGACATATGTCATCAACCACACATGGGGTATATAGAGTGATAACGATGATGTCATTAGTGAAGTGGTATTCCAACAGCAATTGGTTGAATTGAAATCTTTATTTTAAAAATCTGAAACTTCATATATCTGATCTTTGACCCAATGTGAGGGAAGAAATAAATTTATGACGTTCATAACCCATACCAAGATACTATGTGACATAATAAGGTGCATGGATGATACAGGTATATACATATATACATATATATATATAAATATATATATATATATATATATATATATATTGTTACAGACGCGGTTTTGGATGTTAGTTTACCGAGCGGTTTGGTATGACCGCGTCTGCACAGTTTACCCGATTATACTCGAACGTTGGCCGAGTCGCGCTACGCTAGATCAATGAAGGAAAGGACACAACGGCTGGGTTAGATGACACGACACCAGGGGTACAGTTCTCAAGACCTCCGGAGGAGGTTATAATATTTGTATGCGGAACGTTTAGATTACAAGGACAAGAGATACAGCATAGAAAGGTAGGCACTTAGACCCACTTATCTTATTCCCGACAGACCACAGATAAACGGGACAAGACTGACTCACACAGGGATTGATGGCAAGGAAGGGCAGGTAGTCGATGGACAGCACAAGGTGCACCTTGGCTCAGGGACAGGATAGCGCGGTCCAAAAGATGCAGGGAGGTATCGTCGCGCTGGAGGTGGCGTCTGGTTCTCTTCAGGCTGGGGGCGCATCTGACGTCACGTCCGGTAAGTCGCTGCGTATATCCAGCGGGGAGTGACACGCCCTCGGCTCGTTAGCTCTGCCCCAGATGGAATCGGCCCGTTGCTTCTTATTGGGTGCGGGGGGTTACCGGGCTCCGCCCTTGACGAGGGGCCGACAGTCAGCCCCTTCGTGGTAACCCCGTCGGAGCACGTGGGCAATGGCGGCTAACCAAGCCGGAGTGAGGACGCACACTCCCCGCGCGCTGTTGTTGTAGTTGTTGTTGTTGTTGTAGTTTCATGAGGAAGATGGGAGGAGGTATGGGGAGGTCCTAAACTCACTACTGGTGCCATACAATCACATTCTGGTGCAACGAAGAGTCAGAATTAATGGAAACGAGTCCTTAACTGACATAGACTAAGAATAACTAGCAAGATGTCCTATAGTTGTCTACGTGAGATGCGGTGAACCTGGGCACGACATTTAATGGGGGAAAAAGGGGAAGGTCGGTTCTACAGAGTGTTGTTTACAGACAATGGGACTAGGGAATGGGGGATTGGGGATAGTTGGGGAGTATTGGGGAAATAGGGGAATATTTACAAGCGGATATGGATGGAGGCCAAATCCCATATCCGCAACATTGCACCCTTCTCTACCCTCGGGGCGTCCCGACCCGATAAATTTTTACCTACTTTAGTGTGGCACTCAGATGTAGTTCCCTCTACTATTAACTCTACCCTGAGTGCGACAGTTTTACAGATGTTCACAAATGAGTAAATATGTCCCCCTGCGACGTTGCACCCTTCTCCTCACAGAAACACACCCACAGGATAACCGAATCGCGGAAATAATTCTCAAACTAAACATACAGCCGGTAGGGAGCATTATTTACATAAGACTACACTGATATTTACACTACGATCCAGGACCTGTTTTTGGAGGAACACATGCAGATGTTATGCATAGAGAGAGCACGCATGCCAGCATCGATACACCAACCCACGAGTGCTCTGTGGCCTTACGGCCTTTAATAATGTGCAGAGCACCCCATCCAAGCACCAAAAGCACCACCCCATTACACAGTCAGCACCATCCGGTGCACCAATAAAGCGTTCATAAATCACCGGTGGTGTCGCAGCCGGCCGATGTTCTGCCGCTGGTCTTGCCTTCCTGAAGTGCACTTGGCCTTCTGGCTTCTTTCAAAAATAAAGAAAGGCGCCAACCGCGTCCATTTCTTTATTGTGGCCGTCAGGGGCCAACTATTAGTGGTTCACCTGTATGGCATAGGTGCCATGTTGACCCATAGGTCCATCAACGGGTGGTGCTTGGCCGCAAAAGAACTGCGGTCCATGGTGGGCGGCCACAAACATTGCGGTCCATATGGTGTATCGATCCCGGCAGCAAGCAGCGAAAGTGCAGGCCCACAACTGCGGAGCCAGCACCTCTCTCTCCTCTCTCTCTGCCCCAAAGCCAGATCCTCGGAGGTGGGAGACAAAAGAAAAGACAAGTGAGTAAGGTGGTAAGGGCGCAAAAGTGCACGCAATGTAAGGTAATGCACACTGGGGGCACATGGGAACCAGGTGAGACAGGTACGTTCCTACCGTACGCCCCCCCCCCCACCAGGTAACCTACATGGCCCCTCCCTTACCCCTTACTGTATCCACAAAACACAACACTACCCATAAACGTCTACTTTACAAATCAACAAACGTCCCTACTGTCTTCCCCGTTCCTCCCATAAACCAAATTCGTCTTCTCTCCCTCCTAACCAATCAAATTTGCCATTTCCAACTCTCATCACAATTTGCCATCTCCAACTCAACATCAAAATTTGCCATCACCAATTCATCATCAGTCCCTCCTAAGGAGGGAGAGATGGAATCACCCCAATGTCTCATCCACGTCGTGATGCGTCTCACAAATCCAACAGCAATTCTCATTTCCTGCACACAGAACAAAGAAAACACAGGTGTGGAGTCATCATCACCACCTCAGGTAAGTGGCTGCATATGGTGCGACAGGTTCATCAATCCTAACTATTTCCTAAATGACTTTAACAACTTTACATTACCCGGGGTCTTTCTCCTGCCAAACCATTGGCCCTCTTACACTATGGGTTCTAAAAACCAATTCCCATTGACCAAACTGTGGTGCTTTTCAATTTGGGGTCTCACTCCCCCGATTCATCTCCCGGTGCCCTCGCACAATTTCTGGGCCGCGACGTGTAGCTCTCCCCGTAGGTCTACCCACCTGCACACCTCCACCACTGCAGTTGCCTCCGAGCTTACCTGCTCCTTACCCTAACCTAACTACCTGGGGAAGGCCCTCTGGCGCTCTCCCCACTCGGTGCCCTCTCTGGCACTGGGCTACCCGGGTCCGTCCTCCGGATCCTCGGGCCCCACTGACACTAACGGCTCCCAGAGCCCACCTGCGGCCTCACCTGGCCGACATCCTCACAGTGGTGGAGTGCCCAACCAACTACACACACTAACAGGCTACACGCCCAGCCATTTCCACAACACTAATGCACCCATCCACAATACCATTCTGCAACCGCACCACAAATGCCAATATCCAACCACAATTTACCTATACCCTCTACCTAACACTTACACTACCCGCCCCGGGTATCCGTGATGGGGGTCCACTCTTCCCCCATTCACACCTTCGCACCATGCACACCACTCCGTACCACTTACTCCAACTCTCTCCACACACCTGTACTTGCACACCTGTGCTCTCACTCTTGGTGCCGCCTGCACCCTTCTCTCCCCAAGCGCATTCGTGCTGATCCACAACACTCACTACTCATACACTGCTCCACACTGCTCCACACACCTGTCCAGTTCTCACACAGCATCATCTCATCTAACTACTCCCCTCTGAAACTTGCGCTTCCCAGTCGTCCCTTTAAACTATTGCGCTCCCTCGTCATTATAATCCACACTAATCTACCTGCGTCCCCACTACAGGTATCAGTCACTAACTAATCTTAACGTTACCTACTGTCATCTTCGCTAGATCCCTATCAATATCCTAACCCACCCGGGCTAGTTTTCACTGCCATACACCCCATAAGCTATTGCGCATTTGCCCCCCCCATGGGAAGGGTGGCAGGGATGCCACCCTTACCCACCGGGCCCATCGCTCACTACCAATTTTGCACATCAAATTTCAACAAATCAAAAATTTGCCAATCACTGCCCATCATCTGCCAATCATTACTGCCAATCCTTTGCCAATCATCAAATTTTGTTTTTTTTCTAATTTTGGGGCCAAAACACTAACCTCATCACACAGTCTACTCACTAATGCCTCTCGGTGCGCCAATTCCTGTCCAAAGCCCGGCTTCGTAAAGCCGAGCAATGAATGCGGGTTGTTCCGTGCCAGCGGCTGGATACGTCCCCCATTCGGTGCAGGGAAGGAGGTTTACCCGGGCCGAGATCCCACGCACCATCTCGGCGTGGAGCCATCCAATGTCCCGATCTCGACCTGCCGGCACGTCTTAACAAAACGTGGTCGCCATGACGACCCTTCCTATCCAGCTGCCCGCTCCGCCTAGTGGAGCACGGACGCGGCCGTTCAAAGCGAGGCCCGGCACGCACCGAGGGCCCGATTCGGCTAAAAGTCGACCTAACCGCTGCTCCGTTTAACGTCGATGCTTCACCTGCATGCTCACACCCCGCAGCCCGTTCCTTGCTCACACATCCAGCCATCTCCATGCTCCTCGTCGTACCTTTCCTTACACACCCAGGTACACTCATTCGACTCACAGACTTGGTCACACACCTGACCACCGAACACTTTGGCACACATTCGTTGGTCGCACACCTCACCAACACACCTCTTCGCGCCCCTTCCTCGGTCACCTCCTCTGTGACAATCACAGGTGTGCTCTCACTCGCCCACCCAACCACGTGCCTCACTACCAATTCCAGCGTGCATTCCCACTCACGCTCTACCATTCCAGGTGTGCATCCTCGCTCACCTGTCACAACCAACTCACGCTCCTTGTCACTCTCACTACTCTCACCTCCATTCTTGACAACGCACTCACCCTTACTCTTTACAGCGCACTCTTTCCTCATGCACCCGTCCGTTACACACCTCTCTCGCGCACACTCTTGCGCACACTCTCCCGTCACACCCTCTGTAACACTCACCACAGGCGTGCATTCTTCCTTGCCTTTGACAGCGCACTCTTTCCCCATGCACCTGTCCGTCACACACCTTTCTCGCGCACACCCTTGCGCACACTCTCCCGTCACACCCTCTGTAACACTTACCACACCGCGCTTCCATGTGCTCCCTCGCACACGCGCTACGACCGACTCACTCTCGCCAGCACCCTCACTCCTTGGCACGCACTTTTTCCTCACACACCCCAGAGTCGGACTTTCTCGCACACCTCCTTTTTCGCACACCAGACCTGTCGCACACTTCACCAACGGCCTCTCACGAACTCCCGGGTCCATCTCGACCCCCAAGCTTCTTAAATCCCCTGGCGCATCATACGCACGACCATATTGGTCACCACTTACACCGGGTCCTCTTCCTCTTCGCTTCTCCTCCATCACCTGCGAATCCCTCATCCGGTTAATGAGCACATCATCACGATCCAAACACAGACTTTGGACCAATTCTTTTACCTCCTCTTTTATCTCTTTCTTATCCTCTCTCCGTCGCTTCTTAATTTCGCTCACCCCTTCTTCCACTTCTTCTAATTTCTGCTTCACCTCCTTTATTCCCCGGTACGTCTCCTCAAGCTCGTCCTCCAAGGCTACCTTGACCGTTTCCATGTGCGTCCTCACCTGCCGGTCCTTCGTCTCCATTACCTCTGTCACCTCGTCCAACCTCGTTGTCAGTCCCTCACGTACCATCTGACATTCCCTCTTCGTCGCTATCAAGTCTTCTTTTAGTTCTTTCTGTGTCGCTTTTAACCCTCCTATTACCGCTGTGTTCTTCTTTACCTGGTCCGTTAGTTCTTTTTGTCCCTCTGTCAGTTGTTCTACTTCCTGCGTCAGGTCCTCTATGCCCCCTTGTAACTTTACAGTCCCCTTTCTCACCTCCTTCTCCATGTGCTCCTTACAGTGCCTCACCTCCTCGCGCACTCCTCCAACCTCCTCACTCACTCCTCTTCTGATCTCCTCTCCCATCACTTGCATCTCCTGCCCAGATGCCACCCTCATCTGTTCCATTTCCTCCCTGTGAGCATCCAGTTTGGTTTCTACCCCCATTCTGACCCCCTCTATCTGCTGCCCCATTTGTTTAACTTCCCTTTCCGCTTGGTTCCTCATGTCCCTCAATTTGCCTTCCATACTGTTTTCTAACCCCTCTAACCCCTTTTTCATCCCTTCCATTTGATTCTCCTGAACGGCCATTCTGTTTTCTACCCCCATTGACCCCTTTTTCACCTCTTTTATCCCGTTGTCTAACCCCTCAAATTTGTCATCTAACTTCCCAAATTTCTTGTCTAATCCCTTAAAATTATTGTCTAACCCCTCACCGGTACCCCTCGCTTCGTCCCTCATTACTCCCAATTGCTCACTCTGAGCATCCATCCGGTTCCCCATTACCCCCATTTGGTTTCCCATTACCCCCATTTGGTTTCCCAACCGCTCACTATCAGCCCTCATTCCCACAATTTGGTCTATAAGGGCCCTCATTTGCAGGAGGAAAAGGTTCGAATCCACCAGCGGCGCTACCACGGTCGCGGGCGCGGTCGCCGTGGCCATGTGCGAGGCGCCATTTTGTGCGTCTGCTACCCTCACTGCTTCGCTCTCCTCATGTCCCTCATTTTGGTCCTGGATCGACCCTGCCTCACTCTCTTCTACCGGAACCCAGCCGTCTTGGTCTGCCATAGCGCGACTTTCAAAATTCGGGTTTTTATTTTCGTAAAACAAAATCAAATTTCGCCGTTATAATTTCGAGCGCGTGAAACGCGCTCCGGATCGAATCCCACTTCCCGACACCAAATGTTACCCTAATGGTACAATTGGTGTTCCAAAATTTGGGCCTAACAAATTTAGTCCTAGGTCCGAATCCAACTCCTCGACACCAAATGTTACAGACGCGGTTTTGGATGTTAGTTTACCGAGCGGTTTGGTATGACCGCGTCTGCACAGTTTACCCGATTATACTCGAACGTTGGCCGAGTCGCGCTACGCTAGATCAATGAAGGAAAGGACACAACGGCTGGGTTAGATGACACGACACCAGGGGTACAGTTCTCAAGACCTCCGGAGGAGGTTATAATATTTGTATGCGGAACGTTTAGATTACAAGGACAAGAGATACAGCATAGAAAGGTAGGCACTTAGACCCACTTATCTTATTCCCGACAGACCACAGATAAACGGGACAAGACTGACTCACACAGGGATTGATGGCAAGGAAGGGCAGGTAGTCGATGGACAGCACAAGGTGCACCTTGGCTCAGGGACAGGATAGCGCGGTCCAAAAGATGCAGGGAGGTATCGTCGCGCTGGAGGTGGCGTCTGGTTCTCTTCAGGCTGGGGGCGCATCTGACGTCACGTCCGGTAAGTCGCTGCGTATATCCAGCGGGGAGTGACACGCCCTCGGCTCGTTAGCTCCGCCCCAGATGGAATCGGCCCGTTGCTTCTTATTGGGTGCGGGGGGTTACCGGGCTCCGCCCTTGACGAGGGGCCGACAGTCAGCCCCTTCGTGGTAACCCCGTCGGAGCACGTGGGCAATGGCGGCTAACCAAGCCGGAGTGAGGACGCACACTCCCTGCGCGCTGTTGTTGTAGTTGTTGTTGTTGTTGTTGTAGTTTCATGAGGAAGATGGGAGGAGGTATGGGGAGGTCCTAAACTCACTACTGGTGCCATACAATCACATTCTGGTGCAACGAAGAGTCAGAATTAATGGAAACGAGTCCTTAACTGACATAGACTAAGAATAACTAGCAAGATGTCCTATAGTTGTCTATGTGAGATGCGGTGAACCTGGGCACGACATTTAATGGGGGAAAAAGGGGAAGGTCGGTTCTACAGAGTGTTGTTTACAGACAATGGGACTAGGGAATGTGGGATTGGGGATAGTTGGGGAGTATTGGGGAAATAGGGGAATATTTACAAGCGGATATGGATGGAGGCCAAATCCCATATCCGCAACAATATATATATATATATATATATATATATATATATATATATATATATATATATATATATATATATATATATATATATATATATAACTGTAAGAAATAGTAGAAACTCCAAAGTACGAGCAGGGCGTCTCATTTGTATTGAATATATAATCGTTAGATTAAATAAGACGCGGACGTAGCTTCAGGACGTCGATCTTTAATTGTCGACAAGCTTTCGACCAACAAAGGTCTTCTTCTGAGTCAGCCCCAAGTTCGACGGAAGTGCTTGCCTCGTTTGCTTGAAGTGCAAGTGCGACGGAAGTGCTTCCGTCGAACTTGGGGCTGACTCAGAAGAAGACCTTTGTTGGTCGAAAGCTTGTCGACAATTAAAGATCGACGTCCTGAAGCTACGTCCGCGTCTTATTTAATCTAACGATTATATATATATATATATATATATATATATATATATATATATATATATATATATATATTAGCTTGGCTTGGCTCACTGCGCTCGCCTCACCAAGCGTTGTTACAGAGGAACGGGCTTATTTTAGCTGAGGATAAGGACTGTACCTGAGTTGCTGTGTTGTCATGATTTACCCCAATCATAATACAAACAATTATTTTGCACAAATGTATTTGTTGTGTTTGTGATATTACATTTTTATCGGCAATTTAGGTTGAAGATTTAGGGTGAATGTTTTTTTTTCAAGAAAGAACCCCTCAGCACACACATAGGGGAGGGGTAGGTGCAGACTGGAAGTTTGGGACGATCTACACCTCACCACCACGTAATTCAAAACACCTCACCACCAAGTAATTCAAAACACCTCACCACCACAAAATTGAAAACACCTCACAGCCATAAAACACGAAATAAAAACACCTCACAGCCATAAAACACGTAATAACCTCACAGCAATAAAACAGTAATAAAAACACCTCACCACCACAAAATTACAAACACCTCACAGCCATCAAACACGTAATAAAAACACCTCACAGCCATAAAGCACGTAATAAAAATACCTCACCACCACGAAAATAAAAACACCTCACAGCCATAAAACACGTAATAAAAACACCTCACCATCACGAAATTAAAAACACCTCACAGCCATAAAACACGTAATAAAAACACCTCACAGCCATAAAACACGTAATAAAAACACCTCACCACCACAAAATTAAAAACACCTCACAGCCATAAAACACGTAAAAAAAAAACCACCTCACAGCCACGAAATTAAAAACACCTCACCACCACATCATTTAAAAACACCTCACAGCCACGAAATTAAAAACACCTCACCACCACGTCATTTAAAAACACCTCATCACCAACTAATTCAAAACACCTCACCACCACATAATTATAAATACCTCACCACCACGTAAATCAAAACACCTCACAGCCACGAAATTAAAAACACCTCACCACCACATCATTTAAAAACACCTCACAGCCACGAAATTAAAAACACCTCACCACCACGTCATTTAAAAACACCTCATCACCAACTAATTCAAAACACCTCACCACCACATAATTATAAATACCTCACCACCACGTAAATCAAAACACCTCACCACCATGTGATTAAAAACACCTCACCACCACATCATTTAAAAAACACCTCACCACCACATAAGTAAAAACACCTCACTACCACGTGATTCAAAACCACCACAACGTTATTAAAAACACTTCACAACCACGGAAACAAAAGTTTGAGGGAGTCGTTAAGTGACAACACAGACACTGCCCAGATGTGTAGATATCTATCTATAATTCCAGTAATCTCTGTGTGTATGTATGTATGTATGTATGTATGTATGTCTGTGACCGCTGTTTCTCGACAACCACGGGTCCGATATACTTTAAACTTGCCAGGTATATTGCTGGGGACCCGAGGATGTGCCTTTTCAAGGTTTCATATTAATCGGACAAGTAGTTACCGAGCTATGTCCAAAAAACGATTCAACCAATCAGAGAGCAGCGAGCTATCACGTGTGACGAACGTGGCAAACAGACTCTGCCTCGGACGGCACATTTGAGAGCGTATTCATTTATTTCACGTTGGAAAACTATGTTGCCGTTAAACTATGTTTTAAAACTAAATAAAACTAATTTGCGATTCATCGTAACTGCGATTTGCGACCTTCCGGACAGTGAAGACTTCACTTCCGGCAGCCAATCACAGAACGCGTTGTTGCGAGCCGAGCCGAGCGCGTGCGCCATTACGGTTCGTAATTCGATTTCTTCCGGAGAAAATAATAATTTCTCGATTTCTTATGCGCATTATTTCTCCCAGAGCGAAGGGCGGAAGCGAAGAGCGTTGTTTTTTTTGTTTACGGGCGTACGGGCGTACGGGCGGGGTAGAGCGTACGGGTAGCGTTTTTTTTTTTTTTTGGCAAGGAACGGGCACCCACGTACGGGCATGCCCTAGTATAGATAAATGACTGTACCCGAGTTGCCGTTTTGTCATGGTTTAAACCAATCATAATTCAAACAATTATTTTGCACAAATGTATTTGTTATATACGTGATATCACATTTTAGAAACAATTGAATTTTTAAAAAAAAAATTCCCCAAAAATAAAAAATAAAAAAAATTGGAAAATTTTTCAAAAACAAATACCCTTAGGACATACCGACGGGAGAGAAATGTGCATACCGGAAGTTTGGTACGATTTCACAGAAGTTTGAGAAAGTAGTTCAGTGACAACACAACACAGGTCAACACAGGACAGACGCTGCACAGATATATATATATATATATATATATATATATATATATATATATATATATATATATATAGTATATATATAAATAAAACACAGTTTGTGTGTGTGTGTGTGTGTGTGTGTGTGTGTGTGTGTAATGTTACCGATAGACTCCTAAACGGAGAGGCTTACGTGCTTGATATTTGACATAGACATGGCCATTGAGCGTGGGACGAACATGGCCGAACTCAAAATATTTGACGATCCATATTTTTTATTCATATTTACCTCAGCGCATTTCAGCGAAGTACCACGCTAATCTCAGCCGGTTCCAGAGCAGCTCGCTGATTCGCTCAGAGCGATCACTGTGATGTTCCATTCCCGCCGCCAGCAGACTGATTCGCTCAGAGCGATCACGTGAGTGTTCCATCCCGTCACACGTCACACTGTTCTTTTCACGCTTTTATGCGATCGTGTTTTGTATCGATTTTAGTGCGATATGAATTAAATGTCTTTGAAACAGCTGTGAAACGTCTTTCCACAACCCTTCCGTAACCGATTGGAGCAGTTTATTGCCGCACAAAAACGAGATCCGCGAAGCGAGTTGGTCGAGTCATGCTGACCAAGATGGCGACACGGCGGCTTCACTTTTCATGAGTATGAGCGTTCTATATATTTTCAATTCAGTGCGCCCGTGATTTGTGGCATAGACATGACCATTGCGGCCTTCACGGTGTAATTTGTGCGAGGCTTTTGTCCGAGTGAGCTTGATTCGAGAGGGCGAATGTACGGGTTGGGAATGTACGGGTCTCCCTTCCTCCGCCAGGCAACGCCGGGTACTGGAGGACGTCATAGGATCGGTGAGTCTCCAAAATCCGCTTCGTGGCTGTTGCGAATATGCAGGACTATGTCCGATTGTTGTGCTGCTCTCCGACCATTGAGAACTGCAACGTCATTGTTGACTGGCCATTCCCCTTCCCTCTCCCTCTTCCCCCCCTCTCCCCCCTCCCACCCCCTCCCCCTCACCCCCCCTACCCCCCTCACCCTACTCTCCCCTCCCCTCTTCTCCCTCCCCTCCTCTCCCCTCTCCTTCTCCCCCCCTCCCCTCCCCACCGTTCCCCTCCCCTCCCCTCCCCGCCGTTCCCTCCTCCCCTCCCCGCCGTTCCTCCCTCCCCGCCGTTCCCCTCCCTCCTTCCCCGCCGTTCCCCTTCCCTCCCCTCCCCGCCGTTCCCCTCCCCTCCCCGCCGTTCCCCTCCCCTCCCCTCCCCCGCCCGGCAATGCCGGGTACTTCTGCTAGTATACTATATATATATACTATTCTATCTATCTATAATTCCAGTAATCTCTGTGTGTTTGTTTGTTTGTACGTTTGTACGTTTGTTTGTTTGTCTGTGACTGCTGTTTCTCGACAACCACGGGTCCGATATACTTTAAACTTGCCAGGTATATTGCTGGGGACCCGAGGATGTGCCTTTTCAAGGTTTTAAATTAATCGGACAAGTACTTACCCAGAGCTATGGCGATTTAGCCGTTCGCCGTTCGCTTTGGCGTTGCGAATGGACCAAACCATTGCATGTAAATAGAGGGGGGGGGGGTTCTGTGGTCGTTGCGAATGGACCAAACCATTTCATGTAAATAGAGGGGGGGGATATAATTTTAGATATAGATATAGTACGGGCATGCCCTAGTATCTATAATTCCAGTAACTCTCTGTGTGTATGTTTGTTTGTTTGTTTGTTTGTCCTGTGACCGTGCTGTTTCTCGACAACTACCGGTCCGATATACTTGAAACTTGCCAGGTATATTGCTGGGGACCCGAGGATGTGCCTTTTCAAGGTTTCATATTAATCGGACAATTACTTACCGAGCTATGTCCAAAAAACGATTCAACCAATCAGAGAGCAGCGAGCTATCGCGTGTGCCGAACGTGGCGAACACACTCTGCCTCGGATGGCACATTTGAGAGCGTATTCATTTATTTCCCGTCGGCAAACTATGTTGCCGTTAAACTATGTTTTAAAACTAATTAAAACTAATTTGCGATTCATCGTAACTGCGATTTGCGACCTTCCGGACAGTGAGGACTGCTCACTTCCGGCATCCAATCACAGAACGCGTTATTGCGTAGGCGTGGCCGATGTGAGAGCGAGCTGATGCTGAGCCCAGCGCGTGCGCCATTACGGTACGTAATTCGATTTCTTCCGGAGAAAATAATAATTTCTCGATTTCTTATGCGCATTATTTCTCTCCAATTCAGTCAGAGCGAAGGGCGGAAGCGAAGAGCGTTGTTTTTTTTGTTTACGGGCGTACGGGCGGGGTAGAGCGTACGGGTAGCGTTTTTTTTTTTTTTTGGCACATTTGAGAGCGTATTCATTTATTTCACGTTGGCAAACTATTGTTGCCGCTATGTTGGCGTTAAACTATGTTTTAAAACTAATTAGAAACTAATTTGCGATTCTTTCGCTTTCCTGCGCATTTTGTGCACGCTATGGCGATTTTCTTTACCAAACTCCGCTAGCCGTTAGCTTTGGACCAAACCATTTCATGTAAATAGAGGGGGGGATTGTCACCGGTACTCGCAAGCCGTTTAGCTTTGGACCAAACCATTGCATGTAAATAGAGGGGGGGGGATATACTTTTAGATATATATATAGTACGGGCATGCCCTAGTCTATCTATAATTCCAGTAATCTCTGTGTGTATGCGACCGCTAGTTTCTCGACAACTACCGGTCCGATATACTTGAAACTTGCCAGGTATATTGCTGGGGACCCGAGGATGTGCCTTTTCAAGGTTTCATATTAATCGGACAAGTAGTTACCGAGCTATGTCCAAAAAAACGATTCGACCAATCAGAGAGCAGCGAGCTACCGAGCTATGGCGATTTAGCCGTTCGCCGTTCGCTTTGGCTTTGCGAATGGACCAAACCATTTCATGTAAATAGAGGGGGGGGTTCTACCGTACTCGCAAGCCGTTCGCTTTGGCTTTGCGAATGGACCAAAACCATTTCATGTAAATAGAGGGGGGGGATATAATTTTAGATATATATATATGTACGGGCATGCCCTAGTATATATAATTCCAGTAATCTCTGTGTGTATGTATGTATGTATGTATGTATGTATGTCTGTATGTCTGTGACCGCTGTTTCTCGACAACCACGGGTCCGATATACTTTAAACTTGCCAGGTATATGCTGGGGACCCGAGGATGTGCCTTTTCAAGGTTTCATATTAATCGGGACAAGTAGTTAGCAGAGCTATGTCCAAAAAACGATTCAACCAATCAGAGAGCAGCGAGCTATCACGTGTGCCGAACGTGGCGAACAGACTCTGCCTCGGACGGCACATTTGAGAGCGTATTCATTTATTTCACGTTGGCAAACTACAGACTTGGCATTTAATATGGAATATTTTTTTTTTCTTGACTTGGGTTTACTTTCTTAACTCAGCATATCAATCTGGTGAGTTTCTTTTACACTTTGGTGATTTATTTGTTAAAAGAAACCATGTCACTGATTATCTGTGGCAGCAAGAAGTCAACAACAGGATTATATCACAGGTGGCGTGGCAAAATGTACGGGACAGGTGCATTTGATGATTGGCTTCACAGTCGGGTATACAAGGGTTGTTGTTGTTCTGTATTAGTGGAAAACAACTGCTGCACGTCTCCAAAAGTTATTGCCGCTTCCTCTGGAGATGGTCCGTCAACTCGACAATGCTGTTTATCATGGAGTGGTGGCTTTACGAAATTACGGCATGAAACAGCGTGCTATTGCTCGGGCAGTATGGCATCACTCAAGCTCAGGTGTCAAAGATCCTGAAACGAAATTGCTCAGAGGTGGTGTCCCTACTCCAATACCGAGGCCAGGACATCCCTGCAGAACCACAAGGAGGGATGATCGCCAGCTGCACCGGTTAGTCCGCAATGGCCATACCAAGTCAGCTAATCGGGTTAGGGCTGAGTGACAGCAACTGACAAATGTGCCTGTATCCAGAAGGCTAGTCAACCAACGACTGATTCAAGCAGGCTATCGTGCCAGGCATCCCCTGAGAAAGCCACGCCTGACCAGACAACACCGCCAGTGCCGATTGCAGTGGGCCAGAGAGCACCGTCGATGGCAGCCAGGACACTGGAATCACGTTATCTTCAGTGACGAGTCTAGATTTCTGGTCTATCGTCAAGATGGCCGCGTCTGAGTGCGCAGACAAGTGCAGGAAGCCTACAACAATGATTGTATAGTGCCAAGAGTCCAAGCTGGAGGTGGTGGGGTGACCGTTTGGGCTGCTTTTCATGGCAGGGGGCAAAACTGACCTGGTTGTTCTGAATGGAAACCTGAACCAGTTCAAGTACAGGGCCATTCTGGAAGAAACATTGCTTCCATTTGCTCGTGCAGCCTTTCGAGGAAACTTTGTCTTCCAAGATGACAATGCACGGCCTCATCGTGCTCGCATGATCCAACACTTTCTTGCTGACCGTGGTGTAGAGCATATGGAGTTGGCCTGCCATGATCCCCGGATATGAATCCGAAAGAGAACTTTTTGGGCAGAATTAACGCGTCAAATCGACCACTTGGACCAGCAGCCGACCTCTGTGCGTGAATTGCAGCAGGCTATTGTCACTGCATGGCAAGCGATTCCTTGTCCAAACCTTGGCAATCTTGTGAACAGCATGCCTCGACGTGTACGTGCTCTCCTGAATGCTCGTGGGGGTTACACGAAGTGCTGACACTGTAATTTTACTGTCCATAATCCCAGTCGTAATTTAACATTTGTTTTTGTTAACAAAAAATTTGGCTAATGTGCAAAATAAAGAGATACTTCTGGAAAACGTACAGAAGTTTAACACAGTAATGTCCATGAATTGAGTTCGATATCAGTTTACATCACTTTCAAGATCAATTTATTTGTTTCGAAATGTCAAATGTGGTTTTTTGTTTCTTTTAAAGGTCACATTAACAAAATCTAGAATAATTTCAACATAATTCCAATGAACTTATTGGTTCTAAGACATCTTGAAAAGTAAGTTCACCCCCACAAAAAAAATATTCCATATTAAATGCCAAGTCTGTATGTTGGCGTTAAACTATGTTTAAAAAACTAATTAAAACTACTTTGCAGATTCTTTCGCTTTCCTGCGCATTTGTGCATGCTATGGCGATTTCTTTACCAAACTCCGCAAGCCGTTCGCTTTGGACCAAACCATTTCATGTAAATAGAGGGGGGGGATTGTCACCGTACTCGCAAGCCGTTCGCTTTGGACCAAACCCATTTCATGTAAATAGAGGGGGGGGATATAATTTTAGATATATATATAGTACGGGCATGCCCTAGTATATATAAAGCAGTAAAGTATGTTTGTTTGTCCTCTTATAACTCGAGAACTACTCATCGCAGAGAAAAACCAAAGGCATATTCGGAATCAGTACGTCTCAGAGCAACTAGAGCACACCTTAAATTTTAAAAAACGTCGGGTTTTAAATTAGCGTATTAGCGCAGAAGCGCTAGCAGAAGAGGGAGGGAATCGAAGGGGAGGAGCGCAGCGCTCCCTCTAGCGCTTCGCAGCGCCAGCGCTTCTGTTAGCGTAATTAGCGTATTTCGGAACGTTAATTTTTCAACTTCATTATTCGGAATCAGTACGTCCCAGAGAAACTTCGTAATGTGTAAT
Source organism: Myxine glutinosa (assembly GCF_964187855.1). Lineage (NCBI taxonomy): Eukaryota > Metazoa > Chordata > Myxini > Myxiniformes > Myxinidae > Myxine > Myxine glutinosa. The sequence continues at coordinate 115,440,272 of NC_136267.1, read as the reverse complement.
TTCTCAACTTCATCCGATTGACATGGGACCGAACCGCATGTGACAGAGAGTGAAACATACATGCTACATTTATTTGACGACAATGAGTTCCGATTTCCGGGTTCGTGCCGCCAACCCTGTTAGGCGCCTCTTGCGGCACACAGGGAATTACCAGTGAACTGGTAACTGAATTTG
>NC_136267.1:115266898-115439898 GCF_964187855.1 Myxine glutinosa | reverse complement strand
AAAATTTGGGCTAAATAAATTTAGTCCCAGGTTCGAATCCAACTCCTGACAACCAATTGTTACAGACACGACTTTGATGTTAAAGTGGGCCGAGCGGAATGGCCGTCGTGTCCGCACAAATTACCCGACTATACTCGACGTTGACGAAGTCGCGTTACGCTGGCTCAATAAGAAAAAGAAGACACCCGGCTGGGTTATAAAATGACGACACCAGGGATACGGTTCTCAAGACCTCCGGAGGAGATTATATTCGTTACGGAAGGTCAGATTACAGGGACGAGAGGTACAACATAGAAAGACAAGCACTTAGACACAATCTTATATTATTCCCAACAGACGACAGATAAACGGGACAAAGCTGACTCACACGGGGTTTGATGGCTAGGAAAGCGGGTATCGATGGCTCAAGGTGCACTCTTGGCTCAAGGACAGGATCAACACGGTTCGGTCCAGAGATGCGGGGAGGTCTCGTCGCAGCGCTCAGAGGTGACGTTCTTTCTCAGGCGGGTCTTTCTCAGGCCTCTCCAAACTCAGGCGCATCTGTTTCAGCGCTCGCAGGTCCTTCTTTCTCCAGCTGGGGGCGCATCTGACGTCACGTCCGCTACGTGGCCGCGTATATCCGGCGGGGAGTCACACGCCCTCGGCTCGCTAGCTCCGCCTCGTGGAATCGGCACGTTGCTTCTCATTGGGTGCATGCGGGGGGGTTACCGGCTCCGCCCTTGACGAGGAGCTGACCAGGAGCCCCTTCGTGGTAACCCCGTGGAGCGCATGGTCTGGAGCGCATCGTCTGGAGCGCATTGTCGATGGCGGCGAACCGAGCCGGTGGGAGGACGCACACTCCCCCCCCGCGCAGCGCCCCTCTGTTGTTGTAGACGGGGAAGAAGATGGGAGGAGGTACGGGAAAGGTCCTAAACTCACTACTGATGCCATATAATCACATTCTGGTGCAACGAAGAGTCAGAATTAATGGAAACGAGTCCTTAACTGACATAGATTAAGAATAACTAGCAAGATGTCCGAAAGTTGTCTACGTGTGGTGCGGTGGACCTGGGCACGACATTTAATGGGGGAATAAGGGGAAGGTCGGCTCTACTGATTGTTATTTACATGCAATGGGACTAGGGAATGGGGGATTGGGGAAAGTTGGGGAGTATTGGAGAAAATAGGGGAATATTTACAAGCGGATATGGAGGCCAAATTCCATATTCGCAACAATATATATATATATATATATATATATATATATATATATATATATATATATATATATATATATATATATATGTGGTCCATAATAGTAGCTTGTTCAGGTAACGATGTCCGGAATGAATGTGCGGAATGTGAATGTGTTCGGAATTTTTGTTCGGAATGAATGTGCGAGGCGAAACTACAAGTGCTTCAAGTGCCGTTCTAGTTTGCTGTTGTTTTCTTCAGGTTTATTTCGAGTACAAAGCAGGCGCAGACTGGCTTTGCATTTTGTGATGTTTTCAAGTTGATTGCTTACTTTTGCTTGATCGCGACGGTTTCATCTGGTGGCTCTAATCTAGTCTTCTTAAAGGCAGATCGATTGGTTGACTAGATAAGATTCACGTGATTCGTGAATATCACGTGATTCACGTGATAAGATTCACGTGATAAGATTCACGTGATTTGGTAAATTCGACAAAATATAAGATCTATCACGTGATTGTCTCAGCAAGGTCAAAAGCAAAATCAAAAGCAAGTCAAAGCAAAATTGTGGAGCGTCCGTGAAGTGCAAACTTTTGTTACGGAGCTACCATGATGTCAGGTCGAGGTGACCAGGACCAGGAGGACGTGAGCTGGCTCGACACCACCCTGACCCAAACAGACATTGATGATGAATAACCCCTAGAGGCGAGAGAGTGCTGTGGAGTCACCCTTACTGCTGGTTAGCTCCTTAAATTCTCCCCGAACTAGCCCTGTGCCCCCAAATGAACCATAGATGAGATGCCATTGCTCACATTTTTTACTGAGCAAATGAACCATAGCTCACATTTTTTACTCCAAACTTCACAAAACGTCACCACCTGACAAAGGTAATTGCAATCTGGTGGCCTATTGTTTTTGAGGTTAATAGATCAAAATGTCAAAGGTCTATTAAACCATTCAACAGATATAAATGTTGAATATACAGTCAAATATACAGTGAAATATACAGAATATACAGAATATACAGTGAAAAAGTCAAAACTTTACATGGGGTGTACTTACTTTTTCACGTGACTGTATATACGTATATATATATATATTGTTGTGGATATGAGGATTGTGTTTTTTTATTGTGTTTTTTTATTGCTTTATTGTGGACCCTCCTGCCTCCAGTTGTGTATAAAGGTCAAAGGTCGTTCCGTAGTTATTTCATAAACAATCACGTTAGCCAATCATAGATTTCCCCCTTGTTGACAGTTATTTCCTTATTCTGTGTATTAGGCTAAGGATTTGTCTTCCATTAATTGACACTCCATTGCACCGAATTCAAATAGATAGATCCCAATTCATTCCCAAAGCCCCATTCACAAAGCCTCGATTGCCAACTGCATTCGCCGCCATTGCCATGTGCTCCGTGCTATGTGTGAACAGGAGGGGCGGGGTCGCCGGGAAGAGGCAAGCCCAGGGCGCGCCACGAGGGGCGGGGCTGTTCAGCCCCATGCCCAAATAAGGGAACAAGCCCGTAGCTCGCCACGAGGGGCGCGCCGTTCGGCGCCATGTCCAAATAAGGAGGCAAGCGCATGGCATTGCCATATAAGGTCACAGAGCATGGGGGGAGGGCGGTACCGAAACTGAGGAGGGCATGTCACACCGGCGCTTGAGGATGATATATGCGTGCGAAGATCGTGAAACGGCAGATGAGTCCTGAAAAAGCACACGACGTCCCCACGGCAGCATGGAGAGTGAACCATTGAGCAAGACTAAGAGAGAGAAACGTGAGGGAGTGCCTGTATTGCGGCAATAGGCCGATACCCTCTAGGCCCTATTGCCGGTCGGTGAGACGCGAGGCTGTGTTTGCCGGGTTTTCGCCTTGACCCCAAAGCGTGGATCGGAGCGCGCGCTTGGAGCCGGACCTCGACGCCTACCATCTGCCTGGACCCTCCTCTGCCGTCCCAAACCATCCCTGCCTTTCCATCCTTCTAGTGTACGTGAGTTTGTTTTGTTTGTCTTGTCCCTGGGTTAAGTTAAGCCTGTTTAGATAAGCTAGAGTTTTCACTGTGTCCTTCTGGTCCGTCCCTCTTTCTGCTTTATTTTCTTATCTTTCCTTCTTCCTTGGTTTCTTTCAATCCTGTAAATAGTAATAAATAATAATCGTATTTCAAACCTTTTTTCGTGTCTTCTTCTTCTTCTTCACATCCGTGTCGCCTTTGTCTTTTCCCCATTGAATATCTGTGGCACGATTTGGCCCACGTTTAAGGAATCGGGTTTTAGTCATTGTAAAAACGGTTCGGGCCGTGGCACCATCCGCTCGGCAAATTAACATCTTATCCGCGGTCCGTAACAATTGGTGCCTGGGAGTGAGATTCGGACCTGAAGTGCGAATAGCGCGCTCAAAATTACGGGTGGCCCAAAAATTTGTTTTATTTAAAATCTTAAATTTGGGAAATCGTGCCATGGCTAGTCAAGGCGGCAGGATGCCGGTGGGGGAATTAGAAGAGGTGTTAGGGGTAACCCAGGATCAGAGGGAGGAGAACAATGCGGAGGTGGTTGAGGGAGTTTCAGGCGCGCAAAATGGCGCCCTCGCGCATGTGGCTGGAGAGGCGCAAAATGGCGCCTCACACGAGGTTGCGGCAGCCGCGCCCGCAGCATTGGTGGATTCGAACCTTTTGCTACAAATGGAGGCCCTCATGCTAAAAATGGGTGAGCGAATGAGGAACGAAATGAGGGATAATAGTGAGCAATTGGGGGACCAAATTGAAGCAATAACGAAGGAAATGAGGGCCGATAATGAGGGACTGGCGAGGGACAGAGTCGCATATGAAGTAAGGGAAGCGGAGAGGGACAGAGACCGCGGGTTGAGCGAGCAGGTCCCAGGGGTGCATGAGGAGGTAACGCGGGTCGAGAAGCACTGGTTGGGCGAAGTGGAGGAAAGCGCGGGTACAATGACGGGTATAGAAATCGCAACCCGGGATATGGGGCAGCCGGCGACCGCTGAGGTAGAAGAGGGAATTTTATTAAAGCCAGCGGTCGTCGTGGTGAATAAAGAAAAAGTAGTGGTGGGTATAGTTAAAATTGAACAGACGACGGAGGTAGCCCAGGAATCGGAGGGAGAAATGGAAACTGTACAAAGTCCGTGCTCACATCACGATGCTGTGCTTAATAATCCTTATAAAGATTTGCAGGTGTCGGTGCAGGGAGGAAGAATAACCCCGAAGGTGAGACGGGCTGTGTGTGGTGCCGGGAGATTTTGTAAGAGGGGGTTTGGCACGAAGAGAATTGTCGCGCGATTGGGGTCAATATGGCACCCGGGCGTTGGTGAAGGGTCCCGTGTGAGTAAAAATGGCACGCGTGTGAGGAAAACGTGTGCGTCAAAGAGTGAGCGTGTTATAAAGTGTGGGAGTGATACCGAGTGCGAGCGAGAATGCACGTCGGGGTGTACGGAGTGTGACACAGGGAGTGAGAGCGATACGGAGTGTACATGCGAGGGTGAGTGTGACACGGAGAGTAAAGTGGTGGTGGAACGTGTGCGAGGAAGCACACCTGAGTTGGTTGTGGCGCGGGTGTGGGAGAGCCCATCTGAGCGCGTTAGTGGGTGGATGCAAGAGTGCACGCCCATGGTGAGTGTTACGGAGGACGTAACGGAGGAGAGTGCGCAAGACGGTGCGCGGGAGGTGTGGTGTGTAACAGGGAGTGCGGTGGTGGAATGGACGGAGTGTGTGGGATGCACTGGAGGCGCCGAGACGCCAGGTTTTGTGAGTGTGAAACGGGTCGCGTATGCAAGTGAAGCATCGACATTGAACGGGTTAGCGTTTAGGGCGACGGATAGCCGACGCAGGCGCTCGGTGCGCGGTGCGCTTTGTTGGATGCTGGGCCTCGCACGGTCGAGTCCGGGCCTTGTCGGGCGAGGCAACCGGTCCGGTGCAGGGGCGAGTAGGAGGAAGCGGACCGGTGCCCCCTGGTGGCGGGGACGGGGTTCCGACCGGGCGAGCCTCGGTCATCGGGCCTGGGACCGCAGGGTACCGCGCCGAGATGGTGCGTGGAATCTCGGCCCGACCAAGCCCCCCCCCCCCCCCTGAACCGAAAGCCGGACGGATTCAATCTGCAGGCGACGAAACCACCCGCGTTCATTGCTCGGCTTTGCGAAGCCGAGCTTTGAAAATATAACAACGCACCGAGGCTCAAGTTTAACGGACTGTGATGATGGTGATAGTGTTTTGGACCCGAAATTGAAAAGCAAAATTTGATGATTGGCAAAGGATTGGCAGAGTGATGATTGGTAGAGTGATTGGCAAATTTTTAATTAGCTGGAATTTGGTGTGCAAAATTGGTAGTGGAAAATGCCCGATGTGGTGGGATGGCAACTTTGCCATCTCTCACAGCGGGGGCAAAGGAGCACTAGTTTTATGGGGTTGGCAGTGAAAACTAGCCCGGGAGGGTTAGGATATAGTGTGTAGGGACCTAGAGAAGATGACCTTAGGTAACGTTAAGGTTAGGTAGTGACAATGATACCTGTAGTGGGGACGCAGGTAGATTAGTTTGGATGATAATGACGTGGTATGTGCTTAGTTTAAAGGGACGACGGGGAGCACTAAGTTAGCAGGGCAACAGGTAGATTAGATGATGCCGTGTGTGTGGCACCAGGTGTGATTGCACAGGTGTGCAACAACAGGTGAATGGGGAACAGGTGTATGGAATAAATGGTCTGGAGTATATGGAGTATTGGAATGGATGGTCGTGGAGTGAGTATGGTGGAAACTGTGGAGTGGAGTGGATGGTGCGAAGGTGTGGATGGGGGAAAGGAGGATGGACCCCATCACGAATACCCGGGGAGGGTAGTGTAAGAGTTAGGTAGAGGGTACAGGTAAATTGTGGTTGGATATTGGCATCTGTGGTGCGGGTAGTTGCACAGGAGTGTAGTGATGGGTGCATTAGTGTCGTGGAAATGGCTGGGCGTGTAGCCTGTTAGTGTGTGTAGTTGGTTGACACTCCGCCACTGTTAGGATGTCGGCCAGGTGAGGCCGCAGGTGGTCTCTGGGAGCCGGTAGTTGTTGAGGATGGGGCCCGAGGATCCGGAGGACGGACCCGGGTAGCCCAGTGCCAGAGGGCACCAAGGGGTGACAGAGCCAGGAGGGGCCTTCCCGAAGTAGATAGGTTAGGGTGAGGAGCTAGGTAAGCTCGGGTGGCAACTGCAGTGGTGGAGGTGTGCAGGTGGGTAGGCCTGCTGGGAGAGCTACACGCCCCAGTCCTGAAATTGTGCAAGGGCACAGGGAGTTGCATCGGGGGAGTGAGACCCCAAATTGAGGAAGCACCACAGTTTGGTCAATGGGAATTTGGTTCTTAAAACCACATAGAGTAAGATGGCCAATGGTTTGGCAGGGAAAGACCCCGGGTAGTGTAAAAGGGTGTTAATGTCATTTAGAAGGTAGTTAGGATGGAGATCTCCTCGCACCATCTACATCCACTCACCTGGGGTGACGCTACTCCACACCATGCCATGGATGTTTTGTTATTTTATTATTTTGATGCAAATGTTTGGAATGTGAGACGCATCATGACGTGGGTGTGACATTGTGCTGATGTTCCATCTCTTCCTCCTTATGAGGATTGATGATGAATTGGGTGATGGCAAATTTTGGTTAGAGGGATTGTGAAGACGAATTTGGTGTAGGGGAAATGTGGGGAAGACGTGACAGTAGTGACGAATTTGTAAATGTGTAGATTTTTTGTACATATGGGGTAAGGGCAAGGGTAGAGTAGGTGACAGGGGGGGTGACGTACGGTAGGGATGAGCTTTTCTCCGCTCCGTCTCCATAAGCACCTCACCTTGCATTGCCTTTATTGATGTGTACCCTTGTGACCTTACCCCTCGCTCATCTGTCTTTTCCCCCCTTTGTCTCCCACATGAGGACTGTGCGCCACTGGGCGCCGAGGGGAGCGTGCGTGAGTCCGCCATTGTGCGCCTGAACCTCTCGCAACCACAGCTGTCTGCATCGATGCACCACCTTATGGACCACATATCTGTGGCTGAGCACCACTTATGGACCCCATGGGTTGGGGCAAGGCCCCTCTGCTGGAACCGGCCATGAAGGCCCGAGATCTTGCTGGCGGACCTTGGCCACAGGGCACCTATGCCCCACAGGTGAACCACACTAGTCGGCCCTGTGGGCCCTAAATAAATAACAATGGACACGTTGGGTGCATTTTATTTTAATCCAAACAGGCCGCCAGCAAAGAGGATGACAACATCAGGAAGAGAGCATTAGCCAGCAGAGGGGGCCAAAGAGCAAGACCAGCACCAGGGTTTGTTGCTTTTATTTTTATTGAACTGTGGTGACTGTGCACCGATTGGTGCTTGAGGGTGTTTTTGGTGCGTTTTGGGTGCTTCATGGTGCATCGATGCAGGGCAGACTGTCTTCCCCCCCCCCCCCCCCCCCCCAAAAGAACGATCACAGGTCCTGGGTTGCGTTTTGTAAATAAAGTAGAGTCATTGTAAATAATGCGCCCCCACCGTAAATGTATAGTTTGAAGACTTCCGCAATTCGGTTAGCTGTGGGCGTGAGTCTGTTAGGTAGGGTGCAATGGAGCAGCGGGACATATTTATTTATGTTTTAAAACTGTCACACTCAGGGTCAGGTTAAATGTAGAGGGAACTACACCTACGTGCCACACTAAAAGTAAAGGTAAGAGGCCCGGGACGTGTCTAAGAGGAGGAGGGTGCAGTGTTGTGGATATGAGGATTGTGTTTTTTTATTGTGTTTTTGTATTGCTTTATTGTGGACCCTCCTGCCTCCAGTTGTGTATAAAGGTCAAAGGTCATTCCGTAGTTATTTCATCAACAATCACGTTAGCCAATCATAGATTTCCCCCTTGTTGACAGTTATTTCCTTATTCTGTGTATTAGGCTAAGGATTTGTCTTCCATTAATTGACACTCCATTGCACCGAATTCAAATAGATAGATCCCAATTCATTCCCAAAGCCCCATTCACAAAGCCTCGATTGCCAACTGCATTCGCCGCCATTGCCATGTGCTCCGTGCTCTGTGTGAACAGGAGGGGCGCGGTCGCCGGGAAGAGGCAAGCCCAGGGCGTGCCACGAGGGGCGGGGCTGTTCAGCCCCATGCCCAAATAAGGGAACAAGCCCGTAGCTCGCCACGAGGGGCGCGCCGTTCAGCGCCATGTCCAAATAAGGAGGCAAGCCCGTGGCATTGCCATATAAGGTCACAGAGCACGGGGGGAGGGCGGTACCGAAACTGAGGAGGGCGTGTCACACCGGCGCTTGAGGATGATATATGCGTGCGAAGATCGTGAAACGGCAGATGAGTCCTGAAAAAGCACACGACGGCAGCACGGAGAGCGAACCATTGAGCAAGACTGAGAGAGAGAAACGTGAGGGAGTGCCTGTATTGCGGCAATAGGCCGATACCCTCTAGGCCCTATTGCCGGTCGGTGAGACGCGAGGCTGTGTTTGCCGGGTTTTCGCCTTGACCCCAAAGCGTGGATCGGAGCGCGCGCTTGGAGCCGGACCTCGACGCCTACCATCTGCCTGGACCCTCCTCTGCCGTCCCAAACCATCCCTGCCTTTCCATCCTTCTTGTGTACGTGAGTTTGTTTTGTTTGTCTTGTCCCTGGGTTAAGTTAAGCCTGTTTAGATAAGCTAGAGTTTTCACTGTGTCCTTCTGGTCTGTCCCTCTTTCTGCTTTATTTTCTTATCTTTCCTTCTTCCTTGGTTTCTTTCAATCCTGTAAATAGTAATAAATAATAATCGTATTTTCAAACCTTTTTTCGTGTCTTCTTCTTCTTCTTCACATCCGTGTCGCCTTTGTCTTTTCCCCATTGAATATCTGTGGCACGATTTGGCCCATGTTTAAGGAATCGGGTCTTAGTCTTGGTAAACGGTTCGGGCCGCGGCGCCATCCGCTCGGCAAATTAACATCTTATCCGCGGTCCGTAACAATATATATTGTTACGGATCTCAACGTCGGCCCCTTTTCCCCTTAAGAAGGGGGGATTAATCCCCTTGTTTGTGACTGACCGACGTGAGTCCTGAAGCTGCCCAGCTCCCTCCAGGGAGGCAGGTGAGCAACCTCGTCCGAGACCGCGGACAAGATGCTAATTGCCGAGCGGATTAGCAGCCGCGTCTCGAACTATTAGCATTCACTAGACCCGATTCTGAACGTTGGCCAAATCGTGCCACAGGTATTCAATGGGGAAATCACTAAAACGAAACGGATGTAAAGGAAAGAAGGCAAGGTAGGAAGAACAGGGTTTATTATTATTTACACCAGACTAAAAGAAGAAAAGCACTCAAAATAATATACAGGAAAATGGAAGGATCAGAAGGACACAGAGCAATACGAACTTACCTATGCAGTCTTACTTAAACCCCAGGACAACATAAAAGACGGACGACAGTCAGACTTACACGGGGAATGATGATATGAATGACAGGAACGAATGGCTGGAAGGGGAGGAAGGTTCAGCTGGAGTTTTGCTCCCGCCCGGGACGTCGGGCTCGACCTCGACGGCCACCGATGCCACCGATCCCACAGCAATCTGGTTCCCGCGTAGCAGCGGGTCGAAGCTGCGTGTCACAGGGGGGCCGGACTATGGTGGTCTCAAAGCTGCGGTTGGTTCACTCAACTCTCTCAGTGCTCACTCCTCCACTGAAGTGAACTCTGCTGCTCCTCCTCCACTGAACTCAACTCCAACTCTCAGCTCCTCCTCCACTGAACTGAGGTGGGGGGCGCCGCGTGACGGGTTTTATAGCGCCACACCCTGGAACGTTCGCGAAACTGCCCGATCGTTCTTTCTCCGCCCTCTCAAGCCAAACCCCTCGTGCTTGGTTGGTTGATCGGGGCTGGCTCACTCCTCCTTCTGATGATGATGGGCGGGCCACGCCCTTCTTCTCCGAGCTGGCCGCGTGCGTAATGGAGTTTTGGAGTGAAGAAAACCGCCCAATGCAGTTGGCAATAATGCAGTTGGAAATGCGGTTGGAAAGGGAGGCTTTGGGAACGGAGGCTTTGGGGAATTGACAGGGGATCTATCTTATTTCAATTCGATGCAATGCAGAGTCAACTAATGGGAAACAGAGCCTTATGCTAACACACATAATAAGGAAATAACTATTTAGAAGGGTATATGGTGGCCTACGTGCATGTATATGGACTAACTAAGAGGACGACCTTTGACCTTTACACTACGGAGGTATTTACAAGGAATCATTACATTTTACAGAGGGTGATATTTACAACAATTACACAGGATTCTCAAATCCGCAACACTGCACCCTCATCCTCTAAGCACGTCCCGGGCCTATAAAACTTTAACTTAGTGTGGCACGTAGGTGTAGTTCCCTCTACAATTAACCTGACCCTGAGTGTGACAGTTTTAAAACACAAATAAGTATGTCCCTCTGCTGCATTGCACCCTACCTAACAGAATCACGCCCACAGCTAACCGAATTGCGGAATGGTTCTCAAACTTCCGTTTCCGGTCTTGCTGGCGAGGGTTCGTTTATTCTCAGCTCTCCACGCTCTCCATCAAAATCGAAGTGAAGTAATTGTTCCCATTTGTATTTTCGTTATAACTGTATTTATTTTATGGTGTATGTACGTATATTGTCCCGACGAAGATTTTCGGTGCAAATCTTTCATACCTGTATTGAAAATCGTGTTAATTCGTGTCGTGTCTTGAGGCCTTGTACAGTGTACACTGTACAACCTTGAGGCTTTGTTTTTCTCTCAGCGGTCCGTCGTTTGTGATCCAATAACTTTCGTTCTCTGTTTTCCCAGTCTTTTCACCCCATAGCCTACTTCCTTATGTAAATCTCAACTAAAAAAAAACTTTAAAAAAACATTTCCTTCTCTGTTCTCATTCGTTTATTCATTCTTATTCGTTCGTTCGTTCTTCGACCACGTGTTTCTCCCCCATTTCCCCAGATAGATTGTCAAATTTCAACTCGTTATTTTATCGTCCATGCGTTATCGTTTGATTATAGTTAGTTTTGGTTTGAATTTCCTGTAACTCGTAATTAATTAATCGTGTTCTGCTCCTCGTGTGCGGCCTTGTAGTTGTACCCCCGTCGGTGTTTGTTAACTTAAGCGTGTTTTGCTTGGCTCTTAGTTTTTTCCCTTCTACCCCGAACATAATACTCTGTCTAACGTTCTAAATCCCCACTCCCCCCACCCCCCCCCAAAAAAAAACAAAAAAAAAAACTCAAAAACATTTATTTTCCTTTCTCCACGTGTACTGTTGTCTCATCCTGTATTTTCTGTCCAGGTGTGCTGTTCGCCCCGCCCCCATTATCTCCTTGCCATCCACCGTTTGCCCTGTTCACGTGACTCGTGGTGGTCCCTCTCGGCTCTCCACCCGTTGGTATTTTGTGCATATAAGATTGTTCACGGTTCTGTTTAAATATTATTTAAATATGTTTAACCTTTCCCCTTCAGTGTTTTACTCAGTGGTATTTTACAACACGCTGATTTTCTTCCTATTTTAAAGGCTTTTCTCAATTTCCTCTCCAACTCATTCCACTTCAAAAAAAAAGAAATTCAATATCTTATACGTCTCCCTCACTAGTAGTGTATATATGTTGCTTCTGGGACACTCTCATTTTCCCATTGACTTACATGTTAATTTTTCCCCTCCCTCATTGCCCCTAAACACCTCTAATTCTCTCACCCTGTTCTTTACGAACCTTCTAACCTTTTGACATGTTATCCTTATTCATTAGACCACTTAAACAATGGTCCTTCTGTGTGAACCTGTGATCCTTCTGACCTTATGGACCTTTTAACCTTTTACTCTTAATATCATCTGGTGAATCATCTTTGGCCCACTCACACAACGACCCTACAAATATTTGTTTATGTGTGGGAAATAATTTAATTCTCCTACAACTCTCCTCACCGTCTAATACATTAACAAAAAATATGTTTGAGTTTGGTTCTTTATCAAGATATTTTAACTGAGCTAAAATAAAATGATAAACCTCCCTCAATGTTCTTGTCTGGGCGCCTCCTCTCCCACATACCATTTTAAAATTAATGTATATATTTTCCTGACAACCATCAAAGTTTTCCGTCCACTCAAAAATATTTTTATCTTTTTTACCCAACTCACCGGTATTTAAATTAATTCTCTTATTTGTTTTGTGAACTTTTTTACCAGTTGCCTTTTCAATTATACCTATTTGATATTTTTCACATTCATTATGTTTTCCATTTATATACCAAGGTTGATTACACCTCCACTCTTTAGTCTGGTTGATACTTGGTTCTATCATTTATATAATAGTAAAAAAGGCGGCGGTAGCCCGTTAAAATCCCCAACCCCCCCTTTTTAACTTATCACTTATATATATCTTATCACTTATATATATCTTATCACTTATGTATATCTTATCACTTATATATATCTTATCAGTTATCACTTATATATATCTTATCACTTATATACTTATATAACCATAAGGGAGACTATCAATTCCATTTTCTAAAATAAACCTCTTATCATCAAAAGCCCCCAATGCTTTCTTATTTATCTCTTCTGAATATAATTGATGTTTATAACTTCTTATTCCATTAATCTTTCTAAACTCTTCTTTCTTTGTTGTTAAACAGTTATAATAATCCTTAAAGTTTATTGTTTCTTTAATAACATTTTTCTTTACACCTTTTAACTTCTTATCAGTCTTTTCAACGTTATTCACAATGTATTTATAAGCATAAGCCTTTGACCTCAATCCCACAAATTCACTCATAACATTTCCTCCTAATTCATCCTTGAACTTTCCAATCACCTTTTTATTTTTAGAAGAGAACAACTCACTCTCTGGACTGTAATTACTCGTGTCATAGATATTAATGTCTCTTTTCATGTCTGAATAAACATCGTTGGTATTAATTTTCAAAATAAAACTATCTGTATCCACATAAAGTAGATTAACATCATTTTGATATTTCTTCCTCAAGTTATTATAAAAGTAATCATACATTAATGACTTTGATAAATCAAGAATTGTTGTTCCAATATAAATAGGTTTGTTCATTTCAATACTCTCTTTAATCAAATGGATCGCACAAAAGTTCTCAGTAAAGACCTCAGCTCGAGTAAAACTCGGTCTATTAATTAATTTTGATGCTTGTTCCCAAGATGTTGATAGTCTGATATTTTGTCTTTTCCTCACATTCTCCATAGTCTTACCAAAGACCGCATTATTCATCAATTTATAAAAGTCTTTCTCAAAATCTGTTTTTGACTCTGTTCTTCTTTGTGTATTAAAATCAATGTACCCCTTTAACCAATGACTTTGATTGAACTTTAGAACCCTATGGATCTTCTCTACTCTTAGACCTTTTGATAAATATTGTCGCAAATCTCTTTGGTGTAGAACATAATTTTTCTTGTTATATAATGTAGTAAGTAATTTTTCTGTTGATTCACCTATATCAAACGATCGTTGATAATCACTCAACCATTCTTTCTTTGGACTTTCTTTCTCACAAGCAAATGGGAGATCTTTGTGTAGGTTATGGAGTTCCTCTGGATATTTTAAATCAATTTCAAAATAATAACCAACTTTTTCTTCATCCAATTCTTTTTGTGTAGAGATACATACATCTTGTGAAACGTTTTTGTAGTCTTTTTCCTTTACCCATCTAAGTTTTCCATAAGGAAGAGCCTGAGACATTGCCCAGCCATACAGGTTGTTCGCGTCATAGTACATCAAGTAAGAACTCTCTTTCGTTGGATCATAATTTGGAAGATATTTGTTATTTGCTTTTGTGTATCTACTCGAGCAGACTTGTGAAATTCCACCTCTTTTTGCCTTTTCAATCATCAAAAGCATATCAACATCGGTTATCAAATCCAAATCTTGTTTTGTCATTTTCAACATCGCACTCCAGGCCAATCCAGGTGCTGTGTAGTAGTGAGCAGGATCCAATCCATATCCAGTGCAACAAACAGATCTAAAGGCTTCAAATACATCGGCCAATAAAAGCACATCAGTTTTGAGATACAAATCGTGATACTCGCCAAGATTCTTGATGTTATATTTTTCCCAAACATTTTGTGCGTGTACATAATCTTTATCAGATATATTACTGTTGTTTAATTTGTTATAGAAATTTTCTTTTGAAGGAAGTTGTGTTTCATTGAATCTCTCAAATGCCTCCATATAGTCATAGGGGTAAATTTCCTTTTGTGTTAGAAAATCTTTATCTAAAAAATACTCTGAAAGACATGGAAACTCTTTTAGATTTTGAACCAAGTTAGCCAAAGGACTTGCCATGAATTTAAATGTATCAAGAAATCTGATATGAGTAATAGGAGATGTGTGAATTGTTTTTGTGAATGAAATGTATTTCTGATCCGTGTTTGGAATTGCTGAGATACTTCCAGAAGTCTTTGAGAGTTCCTTGATAAATAGATGTGTATCATAATGAGCATTGTTATGAAGAAAGACAGGAATGAAAGAGGGGAGTTGATAATTAATATTACAACTTTGATGAGCCGGACCTCTATATTTACCAGTGAGATGACAATGGTCTCTAACCTTTAGACCTTTACCAATTTTCTCCTCACAAATATGACAGACATTGTTTTTTATAAATTCCCTTTTTTCTCTACTTGTTAAGGACATTGGTTTATTGGTTTCTCTCATTATCTTGGTTAATCGAACACAGTCTTTTTCTAGTCGTTTCACAAACTCCTCTGGGGTATTTGAGCCTCTAAACATCTCTAACTTGTTATATTTAACACCAACGCATGATTTGATATAATAACAAAAACCACAAGGAGTATGTTTTTGATATTTATTTGTGTATGATTCTTTTGGATCTGGAACAGTATCAATTTTTTCTAAAATACTTTCAAAATCAGCATATATAACAAATGGATGTTTTATTGTTTTCTTTTCATCTTTGAATGTGATCTTTGAGTCTTTTTTAGGCATGTTGATTACCGTTGATTTATGTTCACCACAATAATTTGAATGTTTATCTAATCTTTCTTGTGTATGGAAGAAGTTAAGACAACGCATACAAATATATATTTTATTTGTTCTTTTACATACTTGTGGTTTTATTAATTTAGCAATATCTTTGATGTATGTATAATGTGAATTTTCCTCTGAATTAAAATATAGAAGATTAATATGAGTTTGTTTACAATTGTCAGAAAGCTTTAAAACCTGAATGTTGTTTGTTTCTGTTAGACCATAAACTTAACTGATAAATTATTCATGTTTTCAAATTTAGGAATATCATTTAAAGTCATCGGAAACTTTAGATCTTTCGTATTTAATGTATTCTCATATTTTTTATAATGAGATACTCTTTCATCATGAAAATGTGGAGGATGTAAGTGTGCTAAAATAGACCAGAGAAAACATTTATTGTCTTTATTTTTGATATTGAAAACTGCTTTTCTATTTTTGATAACACTGGGTAAATCAATGTAAGAAGAAGCTTTTAGAGGATCTGATTTAAGAATATGAATGTCTATGTAAATAATTTTTCCTATATTGAATCCACTTCCTACGATTGAATTATCCACATCTTGCTCTTGTTTAATAAGTTCATCATAGACTCCTGATGTTTTAAAATCTTGATATGAAGATATAAAGTGTGGCTCAGTTCTCATGTATGGTGTATCTATAACTCCTTTATCCTTTGTCATTTCTAATTTTACCCCCATATAAAATTTAAGTGGTTTCATTTCTTTTAGTGTTTTTTCAATCAATGTTTGAACAGCAGGTTTGACTATTTCTACAGCATCAACTATAGACTTTGGTTCGGGAGGTTTGAAGTTAAAGATTCGAATCCTGATATGTCTTTTGAAAGCACCATCAGTATTTTTAATAGTAAACAATTTTGACAAGTGTTTGTTAGTTTTAAGATGGGCTTTAAACCCCTTCTTGAGGATGGTTGTTTTACAGACCTTACAATGTTTTGTTTTAGGTGGAAGAGGGGAAAGTTTGTTAAGAATGTTGTATGTATGTTTTGCGGTGAGAATATGTTGTTTATAATATTTTACTTCCTTCTCGCAAGTATCACAATAAACCATATTTATAGCGTGAGAAAACGTGGTGTTTTATATATATCACTGTGCTTAAAATAAAACACTTTTGAGCTTTACAGCTCCGTTTTATATATATCGCTGTGCTTAAAATAAAACACTTTTGAGCTTTACAGCTCCGTTTTATATATATCGCTGTGCTTAAAATAAAACACTTTTGAGCTTTACAGCTCCGTTTTATATATATCGCTGTGCTTAAACTAAAACACTTTTTCACTCAGAATCATCTAAGTCATAACTATCACATGAATACTCAGAATCATACTCAGAGTCATCAATAAAGCTACTCTCATAACTATCATTTGAGCACAAACTATTCGTATCATAACTATCATCTGTGTTCAATGAAATACTATCATCACCATCGTCCGAGTTCAATGAAATACTATCATCACTATCGTCCGAGTTCAATGAAATAGTAAAATCTTCACTGCTGTAATGACTCATATTTAATTAGCAGAAAAAACCTTTCCATCTATACCAATATACTTTCTTTCATTAACGGATTCAATCTCTACATTTTTAATATCAAAAGTTATCTTTAAATAATCTCTAATTATCATAGAACGAAATGACATTTCACCAGAAATATTAACATCATTCATTTTACTTAGATCTACACCCTTTGGATTATTAAAGTAAATACTAATTTCTCCACGAGTATTGTTGATGGTCTTATCATTCTTTTTCAAAGTATCGTGGTCAATCACTTTTTCAAGCTTTGAATAAATTGCCAGGAGTAGAGGAGAAACTTTTGTTCGATTTACTTTAATGGATGTCTTTCCAGGTATAGTTAGAGCTCTTCCTTTAAATGAAATAGAGGGGCTCATGTTATTTTCCATAACTGGTTTTACCCAAAAATTTCCATATTTATCTTTGTTCAATTTAACATCTTTGACATATTTTTCTATATCTTTCACCGAAGTAGAGATTGATTGAAATTTTTCTTTTGTGCTTTGAAACATTGTATTTATTAATGAATAAACTTACGTTTAGTTTAAGTAAAAATTTACCATATAAATATGATAAGTTCTGAAGGATATTTAGAATTTCCAGACTCTCCATATGATAAATTAGAGAATTGTCCGGCTTGTGATAGAATAGGGCTTAATAATGAGGGTTCATATAAACAATGTATTTTCTGTGATTTAATTTTAATTAATGATAATAAAAAATATAAAAATATATATAACTCTTTTAAATTAGAACCAAAAATTAATTACTTTACAAGATTAATAAGAGAGATGAATGTTAAGTATTGTGATGATAATACACCATTTCTTTCAAGGGAAGAGACTATTTGTATTGAGGAAATGTATAAGGGTTTAATGATATTTATTATTCAAAATAATTTTAATGGAAATGTTAATACAAGATACTATATAAATAAAATAATGAATTATTTTGAAATTAAACCCGAACTCAGGATAAAATATAGAGTTTCTAAAATAGCTCAAAAAAAGTTAGATGACTTGTTTTCCAAATATATAAATGAATGATTTTTTACCCGTTTGGGAAAATAAGATAAAATTTAATAACCATAAAAACATTCCAAATTCATTGAGATGTCTAATAGTTGGTTCAAGCGGATGCGGAAAAACCTGTTTACTTTTAAAGATGCTCCTTGGTCCTAATTTTTTAGATTATGATAATTTAATAATTTTTACAAAGTCTAGTTTTCAACCCGAGTATCAACTACTCTCACAGGGTTTTAATGCAGGTCTTAAAAAGGAAGACATTATCGGTTTATTTAAACTTCAAAACAAACTAAATGATTATAATATTGAAGATATAATACAATTATTTTGTGATACACAGAAATCAAAATCGAAACCAAAACCCATAACTTGTATTCTCAGTGATAATACGGATGATATACCTTCACCTCAAGATTTAGATAAATCAAAAAAGAACCTCGTCATCTTTGATGATTGTGTTAATGAGAGAAACCAAACAGTAATGGATAGCTACTATACAAGAGGGAGACATTCTTCTTGTAATTGTATATATCTTAGTCAATCATATTTTCAACTCCCTCGACGCTCAATAAGAAACAATGCCAATGCTTTTATTTTATTTAAGTTAAATTCAATAGATGTAAATAATTTTTGGAGAGATAATTGCTCTACGTTATGTAGTAAAAAAGAATTTGAAAATTATATGAAACACACGATTGAAAAATATAAATATATTGTTGTGAAACAAGATGAGATATTAAAGGATGTATTTTTATTTTAAACATAATTACATATATAAATGATAACTATTATTATTAATCTTGTGGGTAAATCTGCTTCAGGAAAGAACTTTCATTAATCTAAACTCTTGAATAGTAAAAATGAAAAGATTGTAAGTTTTTTTTAAAAACACCCTATGATTCGTTTTGTGAGTACTACAACCAGAGCAAAGCGACCAGGAGAAGTCGAAGGGAAAGATTATTACTACATTTCAATGGAGGAACATATGCGATTGAGGAACGAAGGTCAAATATTTGAGGAGGTCTCTCTTGGTTCTACAAAATATTCACATTGTAAGAGTGAGTTAAATAAAGTAAAATCTAATGGTCTTGGGATTTTAGAAACTAATCCTGAAGGAATGAGACAAATTATTAAACAATTGTGTGGTGATGGAGTTAAGATTTTATCATTCGGTTTTGATATCGATGAGGAGACTCAACGCAAACGTATGAAAAGCAGAGATACAAGTATTAGTGAAGAAGAAATAACAACTCGTATTAATACCAATAAAGAATTTGATGAAATATTTAAAGAAAAGGATTTATTTCAACACATTTACTATAATGATGAAGAAAAGGAAAATTTTCCCATTGACCTTTACAATTCATTAAATGATATTTTTCAATACTAAATGAATGCTGAAGAAAGAGCAAGAAAGTTTAAGGAACATCAAGAGTTGGTTTCAAAAGTTGTAAAGCAACAGGAAGAGATAAAGAAGAAACGGAGACAGAAACTAACTGGTGAAGAAGCCTTTGAAAGAAAACAAGAGAAATTTTTTAAACCGCTTTTAAAAACTCAACACCCTACAGTTCCCACGGTAGAATTTACTCCGAAAAAACTTCAAATGCTCAAAGATTTTAGTCAGATAACAAAACAAGAACTTGGAAAATTAGAATATAATGATGAAGAATTATTTCAGAAACTTGAGGAGGTAAATCAACCTCCTAATTATGTAGTGGAAGCTCTTCAAAACAATGAATATTTGGCAGATTCAAAAACCAGAGCAGGTCTCATTCCAACAGAAGAACCAGCAGTGTTCCATCTTGTGGAAGAAAAGGTATTGATATTTAATGATGAATTGATGTTCTTGAGTTCTACTCAACCAAATGTTAAATTAACTCCAAGATTAATGTTTCTTCTAACAAACCCCGGATTCAGCGGTTCAAAATATTTTGAGGAACCACTTGATATGGAAAGAGAGGAAGATAGGGTATATATTGAGTTGCTAAATGCACTTGATTATGGAGTTTCTGTTGCTGGTAAAAGTAAGAAGAATGAGAAGGAGAAACATATTATTGATGCTTTAAGTAAGCTTGGTTCAGGTGTTAGTTTTCTTCCAAATGACCCATTACAATTAGTTAATAGGCTATTATTGTTGTTAGGTAGTAAGAAGGCTGGAAACAACAATTGTTTTAATGAATCCTCAGCCATTTTAGATCAGTTGATGAATATGAAAATAATTAATAAATGTCAATACAAAGATATTTTATTAGATATAAAATAAGATGAGAAGCACAATTCTTAGTTTTAATTTCACAACGAGCGATTACACAGCTTCATTCCCTTACCCACTACAACTTGACCCCCTTACCTCATATGAGGCATCTTTATTGTCGATGGAAACTTATAATACCTTGTTTAATATCACAGAGAAAAACAACAAGTTTAGTTATAATCCAGGAAGTGGATATAAAACTATAACCGTTTCACCTGGAGCTTACGAGATTTCTCAAATATCTTCAGAAGTCTCTCGCCTTATGAAAGAAAAAGGTGATGAACCAAAAAATATTGTAATAGATATTCAAAAACACACTTCAAAATCAACTATTAAACTTAAAAATAATTATAAAGTTGATTTCACGATTGAAAATTCGTTTAGAGAGCTATTGGGTTTCTCTTCAAAAAAGATTGAAAATAACGGGACGTTTTACAGTGATAATGTTATCCAAATATCCTCCGGTATAAATTCAGTATTAATTCATTGTGATTTGATTGATGGTGCTTATAACGATGGAATAAGAACAAATACAATATTTTCATTCAGTGCATACTCAACCCCGATTGGTTATAAATTTAATATGGAACCAAAAAATCTTGTCTATTTACCTGTGTCAGGAAAAACCATATACAGAGTAAATTTTAGGATAACCGACCAAGATAATCGTATGATATCCTTTAATGATGAAATTATATCCATCAGAATTCACCTACGTGAAGTTTTTCAATAAATAAATAATGGTTATTGTGAGAAAACACGAGTTGGGAAAATATAAAATAATTACAGGGGAGGGCATGTACCTTTCACCATACTATACAAGGTATGTGGGTAGAGGATACTATAAACCTAAGAGACAACGAGGTGTAGGTCATCAATTTCGAAATAAAGGAGATGGGATAATTGATACTCTAATGGGTATTGGTTCAACCATCCTTAAACATAAAGACCTAATTGGTTCAACTGCTTCTGCCGTGGGCTCCGTTGCGGGTGCTATAAAGAGTATAAAAGATGCTCAAAAGGAGTCTCATAAATTACAAGCAATCAAAGAAATAAAAAAAGGTAAAACTCAACTATCTTCACAAGAACGACAAAAAATCATTAAAATACTTGGGTCAGGGTTTCAACGATTTTAATACTATATAAATACAAGTATGGAAGCGATTGATAGTATCTATGATTTGGATGATACGATTATCATTTCAAACTCCACTAAAAAGGAAGACTATTTTAAGGTAAATGCTATAACAGGAACAGACTGGAATTCAAACGGAACAAAAAGTTTTGAAATAAATAATCAACAAACTTACTTGAATATAGCTGATAGTTTCTTGCTGTGTAAATTTAAATTCACTAAGGCTGCGAATAATACTAATGCTACACTCGTAAATGATTTCTTCTGGAAAATGTTTGACAGTGTCCGCCTGTATATTGGAACACAAGAGGTTGAAGCGGTTGATTATGTCTCTGCTACATCTGAAATGATGAAATTTACACTATATTCGTTTAGTGATAGAATGGGTAAGGGAGCTGTTGAAGGTTTTATTCCTGATATGTCAACGGGTACAAACACAGACCCTGGTTATAGTCAAAGGAAGTCAATGTATAATGATGACGCAAAAGCTGAGAATAGTTTTACCGTAGCAGTACCTCTGAAAGGTATATTTGGATTTTGTGATTATGATAAAGTTTTGTATGGGCTTAAAATTAGATTTCAACTACAAAGGAATGATAATGTAAATAGATTGCTTTTTGGGGTTGAAAATGCTTTTGGAGAAAATAATAAATTTGTTATTAATGATTTGTGTTGGTATATCAGTGAATATACTCCTAATCTTAAAACGGAAGAGATGTTAAATAGAAGACTTAACTCAAAGAAACCGCTAAATGTATCATACCTTAAAAGAAGATGTCAACACGTTAAACTGGAACACACTACCTACACTTGGAATTTGGGTGTTCTTCAAGGAAAGCCACGATACCTCTGGCTCATTTTAAAAAAACCAGATGGAGAGGACGGTACTAATAAGAATAATGCCCTGAGTGATAATGCTAAGGTGAAACAACTTCGGGTTTCTCTTGATGGCACATTTTATCCGCGAGATAGATTGGAAATTGATTGGGAAAAAAATGATTATGCAGAAGCCTACAAGTCCTATCAAAAGGTGTGTGAAAGTAATGGTAATAATGATCGTATTTTGGATATGGTTGCGTTTCAAAAACTTTATACAATCTACACAATTGACCAGAGTTCTCAAAAGGAAACTATAAAGTCTAATCGAGTGGATACTTCTCTATACATTGAAAGAGGGGAGAGTGAAGAGGTTAATGCATATTGTTTGCTTTTGGAGGAAACAGAATTACAGATTAATACAGATAATGGTGTTATGATTAATATCACATAGGTTTTTTCTCATAAATAAATGGTTGGGGTATATGTTAATCAAATCAATCTTAATAAATTAACATCTTGTATTCAAAATCAAAAGCCTTGTATTATTAATGTTAATACAATTCAAAGAAAAGGAGCTGTAAGAATTGATGTTTTACTCACACACACACAAGTAAAAACACTAAATGATGTTGGATCACTTAAAATTAAAATGACGAAACCTATGTTAAAGAAATATTCAATAGACGAGTCAAGAGGAGGATTTCTCCCGTTTCTAATTCCTTTATTTGCTGGTTTAAGTGCGGCGGGAGCATTGACTGGTGGTATTTCAGCAGCGGTAAAAACTGCTAACGAAAGGAAGGCACAACTAAAAGCTCAAAAAGAATTGGAAAGACATAACAAGGAGTTGGAGAAACAAATTAGTGGAAGTGGTGTAATTGTAGATTTTGCTCAAAAACTTGAAAGTCTACCTGATAAAGCTAGATTGTTGGTTGGAGATATGCTTTCCTCTATCGCTCAAGCGGGTGTTAAACTAACTAAACGGGGTAATGGATTGTATCTTTCTCATAAATAAATGGATAAATGGTTTAAACAATTTGGAAAGAATACAACGGCAAATATAGAACTAGCTAAGTATTGTAAAACACTAAAAATTGATAATGTGGTTATTTGTATGAGAGATGAATTAATACATATAAATAAGAATACAAAGAATATTATTATGAATTTAGACACACAGAATGGTTCTCATTGGGTTTGTATTCATAATAGTCAGGATAAATATTATTTTGATAGTTATGGTATGCCACCACCTGTTGAAGTAATACAATTCTTACATTTCAAACATTTCATGTGTTTATCAAGTGTTTATCAAGTGAAGTGTTTATCAAGTGAATCAAGTGAAGTGTTTATCAAACATTTCAAGTTCAAGAAATTAATTCTAAATGTTGTGGTCAATTATGTTTATATGTATTATTTCAACTCAACAATAATGAAAATTTTTATGATATCATTTTTAATCTAATATAAATGACTTATGTTGGAAAAGATGGTTCCATCTTTGGAAAATCTTCTCAGGATATTGATTTATCAAATTATTATACAAAGGCACAGGCTGAACGACAAAAATATAGTGTAAGTAAAAATATTAATATGAAGAATACTTATAAATTAATCAATTATCCAAACCCTACAGATGCGAATGACTTAATTAGATTTAGTGATTTATCACAATATATATTTTTAAAGAAAACAGCACGTTTTGTTAAACAAGTAAAATTTACAACCACAACACCTGGTTATACTGACCATACACCTTTCCTCATTGAATTTAACTACCTGCTTACAATTGAATTTTATAAAGAAGGACATATAGTTAATATGCGAATTAATAAATGGGGGTATGATATGCCTGATTTAGGGTATAATTGGTCTTTTTCAATAAACATAGAAGACCTACATGATTTAAATCAGTCTCGTAAAGAAGAATATTATCCACTTGGTGAAGATAAGGATTTATGTGGAAGTACAATTAGTAAACAACAAATATGTGATTTTAAGAAAAGAAAAATATATGATAGTATAGCGATGGTTCGCATGACAAAGAAGGAAGGTAATGAGATAAGGATAGAAAGCCGAGGAATACAAACCGATTTGGTAGTGGGAAGATGGGGTGGTATTACCTGTCATAATATTAATCTCACATATATTTCTGATACATAAATGACAGGAAGAAGACTACAAGAGAATTATAATTTTTGTATTCAAGGATACCTACAAGAAAAGGGTGCTTGGTATTACATACCTTATGATTTGGAGCATATACATGGGAATTTTGTCATAAAAAACTGGCCTTATACTGATATTGTTAAACCCACAAATAGAGACTTGTTTAAAGTATTAAATAAAAATGAACTTCTCAAAGTTATGAAATATAAAACTCTTTTAGAAATCGTCAACAAATCTTATTGGTATCCTATTATGAGAAAAATAATTATAGATACAAGGATATCTCAAAATCCAGATGAGTATATGTATAATATTCTTTGGGGTTTAAACTCTAGGGTAGCAAGGGATGAGGAAGGAGTTGAAGAAGAGAAGGAGAAAAGAGAGAAAAGAGAGAAGGAGGAGAGGGAACAAAGAGAGAGGGAGGAGAGGGAGATGGAAATCAGAGCGATTCAAAAAAGAGTGGATGTATTACAGCAAGAAGATCAATCTCAACTCACCGAAGAGGAAAATAAAGAAAGGATGAATGCTGTGAAAATATTGATATCAAAAATTGCTAAGATAAATGAGGAAGGAGTTAAAGAAGAGAAGGAGGAAAGAGAGAAAAAGGAGGAGGAGAGGGAGGAAAGGGAGAAAAGAGAGAAAAAGGAGAAAAAGGAGGAGGAGAGGGAGGAAAGGGAGAAAAGCAAGAAGGAGGAAAGGGAGAAAAGAGAGAAGGAGGAGAGGGAGCAAAGAGAGAGGGAGGAAAAATATAAAAAGATGGAAATCAGTGAGATTAATAAAAGATTGAAGGTATTACAGCAAATAAATCAAACTCAACGCACTGAGGAGGAAAATAAAGAAATGAGAAGTCTAATGAAAATATTATTTTCAAGAATAACGATGTCAATGTCTTCAGTTTCAGGGAGGAGATTTAAACGAGAAAGTGGGGATAAAGAAGAAGAAGAAGGAAAAGATTATGTGGTTGATGATGTCGGTGTAATTGACTTTAGTTAGTTTTATTTGTAAATAAATGGAGGAGAGAGTGAAGGCATTCCTTAGGATTCTTTATGTTTTAAAAATCAAGATTGAAATGTATATGTTGAAAACCAAAAAGGTTTTGATACTCTGTCGGAATTTTTCTGATAAATAAATATGAGTTATTATCTCAAATGTAAAAAGAAAACTAAATCTAAAATTATCTCTTATGTTAAAGCTAAAAATAATAGAGTTTGTCAAAAAGGAATATGTCAAGTGTGTGGCTCTAAAAAGTGCCAATTCATCTCTCCTAAAAGAGGAGGGGACATACAAAAGTTTCTGTCAGGAACTAAATTTACAACAACTGGAATTCCAGGGGAATTACACCTTCCAGGGTATTCTTTCTGTGGTCCAGGAACAAACTTGGATAAAAGATTAGATGAGGCTGACAATCCTAAACCTTGGTCCAGACCAAAAAATAGGGTTGATGAAGTGTGTATGAAGCATGATATTGCTTATGGGGATACCACCACATTGGATGAAAAACATGAAGCAGACAGAGAAATGTTGTATAATTTGTCTTTGATACGAAATCCGACATTGAGAGAGAAAGTTGATAGGTTTATTGTGAAAAAAATGATAAGTGTTAAATTGAAACTTGGTCTTGGTTATTTCCCAAAAAACTATTAAACTCCAATGATGTTATCAAGACTGAGGAGCTTTTGGCTAATGAATTACATAAACCTATAATCACAAAGTTTAAAAGAAGGAAAGTTTATTCTAAGTACACCGACCACATATGGTCCACTGATTTAATCGAACTAAATAATGATAAGGGATACAGGTATGCTTTAACCGTTATTGATTTGAGGAGTAGATTTGCCTGGGTTGTCCCTTTAAAAAATAAAAGGGGTGATACTTTAATGTTAGCCTTTAAGCTAATATTTGATAGGGATAAAAGAAAACCAAAGAAACTGTGGACCGATGAGGGAACAGAGTTCTACAACAAAATATTCATGAAATTTCTTAAGGGGAAGGGTATTAAATTATACAGCACCTTTAATGAAGGAAAGGCAGTTGTTATTGAGCGTTTTAATCGTACTTTGAAAGAGAAATTATATAAAAAATTCACACAACTCAGTTCTCAAAAATGGGTGTATTTAATTCAGGATATTGTAGATGATTACAACAATACAGTTCATTCATCAACAAAATCAAAACCATCAGAAACATTTACAAAATTAGAATATGAAAAGGAGATTAATTTGAGAAAGCCCAAGTTCAAAGTTGGTGATATTGTAAGAATATACAAATGGAAAAGCCATTTTGAGAAAGGTTATACACAAAAATGGACTAATGAATTATTTATAATCGTTGATGTAATGGCTACAAACCCTTGGACTTACAAATTAAATGATATAAATCGAGAAGAAATCTTGGGTTCATTTTACTCGCAAGAATTACAAAAAACAAAGCTAATAATTCATTAAACAACATTTCTATTCACCCCACCCAGATTAGCTAATTTAATTCGTGGTAATAAAAAAAAAAAATTAAATAAATAAAAAATAATAAGCCACGCCCACACCGACCCCGCCCACACCCATCACCCCCCACCCCCCGTGCGTTCCCCCACCCTTGATCCCCCCTCATCCCACCCCCACCTTCCCCACACACACAAGGGGAGGGGTGGGATGGGGGGAATCAAGGGTGGGGGAACACATCCTCCCTTCCTTCTAACCTTTATTCTTTTCTTGTAATTAATAATTAAATAATTCTGGACAAAGCATATATATATAAATAATATTTTAAACAAAATCTTTATATTTTGAAGACATTTTTCTTGAGGTATTACACATTTAACTTCTTCCCAGCACAAATCATCAATCTCTTCCCAACATAAGTCAAAGGTAGTTTCAACAGCAGCAGATATCTTCAGGTTTGGAATCTCTTTCTGTCAAAGGCAAGAGGGGTAAAACAAGGAGAGAAATAAATGAATGATATACCCTGAATCACCTCCCACAATGCGCAGGGATATGGTGTACCTATTCGAAACGGTGTACCCACACATTGACACACACATGGCCAAAATACAATACATACACACATGCTTACCTCCAAAAAATCAAGCTTGGCGTTCAGATCGTTGAGATGAAAATTAAGGATATCACAGGATGACAGGAAATAACCATTCCTATGGAGTCTAAAATCGTCCCACTCCAAGCTTTGGTCTTCGAGGCTGCAAACAAAATAAGGAGAAATTACTATGCTGAAGTAAGCTTGACAAAACATCACACACACGCACACACACACACATACACACACATACACACACATACACATTCACACATACACACATACACACACACACATACATACACACACACACATACACACACACACTCATAGATACATACACACAAGAACACACACATACACATACACACACACATTCACAGATACATACACACACACATACACACACGAACACACACACAAACACATACACACACGAACACACACACACACACTAAGGCAGCGTCGTTTAACACAAATGTATTATATTTGGTATCTTACCTTGCATATGAATCTTCCAAGAACGGTGAAACAGGCAAATGGTTTAAATGCTCATTCGCCTCGTTGTAAATCTCTTTCGGAAAAACTTCATTTTCTGCCAAGACCAGGTCATTTTCAAAACCTGAATTGCTGTAATAAATATATATATATCATGTCATATAAATTTAAATTAATCACATACAAAGCTCTCACCAACAGTTCAATTCTGAATGAAACTTACCCTGGTGAGTATTCTTCATCACTGGAATAAGACAAGTTGTCGTTCATCTTCGTCGATTCACAATGTTTAAAATTGAACTGAATACGGCTTTTTATAATGTAAAATGTATTCAGGGAAGAGAACTGGCTGACAGCATTTCGAGGAATCTCAAGGCGTGTGTGAAAACAGGAAACGAAACAATGAAAACTTTCTGGGAAGTTATCCAAGTCAGTGAAACAACGTCATTTCTCAAAAGTGAAGAATTAATTTAAAAATGGTTTGAGTATGGTGATGGAAGTTGGAGGAGAATTAAATTATTTCCCACACATAAACAAATTAATATTTGTAGGGTCGTTGTGTGAGTGGGCCAAAGATGATTCACCAGATGATATTAAGAGTAAAAGGTTAAAAGGTCCATAAGGTCAGAAGGATCACAGGTTCACACAGAAGGACCATTGCTTAAGTGGTCTAATGAATAAGGATAACATGTCAAAAGGTTAGAAGGTTCGTAAAGAACAGGGTGAGAGAAATAGAGGTGTTTAGGGGCAATGAGGGAGGGGAAAAATTAACATGTAAGTCAATGGGAAAATGAGAGTGTCCCAGAAGCAACATATATACACTACTCTCACTACATGGTCTAAATTCACATTCATTCCACCCCTCCTCCATCGTTCTGAATCGGATTGCTAACTTGAAAATCACAACAAACCCAATTTGTTTTCAATGTTCGTCTTTCATTAATCATCCACTTTCTAAACTCCCCTCTTGCCCCTCCCATCCAAATCCCCCCCTTGCACCTACACTCCTAAACTCCCCCCTTGCCCCTCCACTCTTAAACTCCCCCCTTGCCCCTCCACTCCTGAACTCCCCCCTTACCCTTCCCCTCCTAAACTCCCCCCTTGCCCCTCCCCTCCAAATCCCCCCCCTCGCCCCTACACTCCTAAACTCCCCCCTTGCCCCTCCACTTCTAAACTTCCCCCTTGCCCATTCCCTCCTAAACTCCCCCCTTGCCCCACCCCTCCTAAACTCCCCCCTCACTCCTCCCCTTCAAAACTCCCCCCCAACCCCTCCCATTCAAATCTCCCCCCATACCATTCCTCTCCAATTCTCCCTCCTCCCCCCTCCTCCTCAAAGCTGCCTCCTCCCCACTTCGTCTCCCTTCTATCTCATACCTCCACCCCCCCCCCCCCCCCCAACCTTCTACTTTCCTCTGCTCCTCTCATACAACCCCTCACTGTGCCTCATCCCTTCACCATCAAACCTTTCATCCTCCTCATCCTTCCCTTTCTTGGAACTCTTCTGCAATCTCTGACACACTATCAACTGCTCTCCCTACCTCCCCCTCTCATCCTTCATCTTACCCTACTCCTCCCCTCCCCTGTCCTGTACCCGATGCTCCCCCTCTCTCTTCATTAACGGTATGGACCTCAAACATCCGGGGCCTTCGCTCAAACCTGACTGATCTCTCCATACAGGTTGCTTCTGACAATCCAGACTTGATCTGCTTAACAGAGACTTTCCTCCTTCAAGATGTCTCTGATTCCTTAATATCTCTTCCTGGTTACTCCCTCCTCCGGTATGATAGACCTGAGCCTCGGCCTGGTGGTAGGGTGGCTATCTTTATCAAAAACTCTCTTCCTCACTCTCCTTGCACTGCCCTCTCTCCTCCTCACCCCCAGGAGTACCTCTGGCTACGGCTTCCTCTCCGCTCCCACCTTTTGTTCATATGTGTTCTGTACCGTCCCCCAAACAGTGATGGCTCCATCTACATTTCACTGTCTGACAACATGGATCAACTTCTATCCACTCATCCCAACTCTCTCTTCCTCATATGTGGTGACTTCAACTGTCATCATGCCACCTGGTTGGGTGTGGGTTCCTCTCTCACCAGTCATGGCACCTCAGCAAAGGACTTCTGTGACTCACTGGGATTGACACAATCTGTCAATTTCCCGACCCGGATCTCAGCCAATGGAGTATCTTCTCTTCTAGACTTGGTTATGACAAACTTCCCTGCTAATGTCTGCTGCTCTTCTTCTGCTCCAATCGGTTCTTCTGATCATGTGCTTGTCAAAGTGGACATCTCGCTGGCCATTCTCAGAGAGCCTCCTGAGCGTCGACGAGTCTGGCATTTCACTCAGGCCGACTGGGACGGTCTTCAAGCAGCCATCAATCGTCTGGATTGGTCTCCCATCTCCACTGCCTCTGACATCAATTCTTCCTGGGAATTCTTCCAAAGCAAACTGATCTCTCTCATGCACAGATTTATCCCATCTCGCCTTCAGTTGTCTTACCCTTCCTCCCGTCCATGGTACACGGAATCTTGTGGTGAGGCAGTTGCCCTGAAACAACTTGCCTTTGCCTCTTGGAAGGCTAATCCAACTGAAGGCAATCTCAGTTCCTTCCACCAAGCTCGGAACAAGTGTGTGTCTACCCTCAGGAGTGCCAGGAAGGACAATATCTCCTCACTCAAGAATGAACTCTCAAACCTGTCTCCTTCCTCCAAATCCTGGTGGCGTCTGTTCAAATCCGTTTCTGGTGTTTGTTCCCCCTCCATCCCCTCCCTTACCTCAAATGGCCACACAGTTGACATCGCACGTGACAAAGCCGAATGCCTCAACTCTGTGTTTGCCTCAAAATCCTTAGTCCCAAACCCATCTCTCTCTGTTCCCACCTTTCCCAGTCGAACCCAACTGCTCCTGGACTCTGTGTCCTTCTCTCCTGACAAGGTGGAGGAGTTTTTGTCAAACTTCTCTCTGGCCATCTCTCTGGCTTCTGTCAAACTGCATGAGAGAGATTTCTGTCTTCTACCGACTCCTCTCCGGCCTTGCACCCCCAGCTCTCTCTGTGCTCTGTCCCCCAAATATTCCTACAGGTCGCACAAGATCTGCCAGCAACCCTCTGATGGTTAAACTGCCGAAATCTCGGCTCTCTGCTCACCTTCACTCTTTCATTCCTCTTTTCTCCCGCCTCTGGAACAAACTCCCTCACTCCCTTCAATCCCACTCCTCCCTCCAGGTCTTTAAAACAGCTGTTCACCACCATCTCTTATCTTCCCCCATCCAAAACCTTGATCTTTTCTACCCCCGCTAATTCACCCCAGATCCACCTTGTTTGAAATTCCAACTTCTTTCCTGGAAGTCCTGGCAGTGTCCATATGTTTTATACCTCTCCCACCGCCCCCTTCCCATGCCCCCCCCCCCCAAAGCCCTCGCCCTCTCTCAGATCTCTCGATGTCTCCATGTCTCTCGGTCCCTGCTCTCAAATGTTGTGTTTGTGTCCTTCCCCCTCTCTCCCCATCTTGTCTACCGCTCCCGATGTTATATGTTTTATGTGTCGGTTTGTCTTTCTGTGTGATTAATGTTCGCTCTTTCACGAGCCTCGATCTTGCATACAAAAAAAAAAAAAAAAAAACCTCGACCCTTATCTGAAATGGCTACACAGCTGACACCGCACGTGAAAAAGCTGAATGCCTCAACTGTGTCTGCCTCAAAATCTTGTGTCCCAAACCCATCTCTCTCTGGACCCACCTTACCCAGTCGAACCCAGCTGCTCCTGGACTCTGTGTCCTTCTCTCCGGAAAAGGTGGAGAAGTTTCTGTCAAAATTCGATTCTGATTCTGCAACTGGACCAGACGGCATCAGCCCACGGGTCCTAAAATCCTGCTCTGCCGCTCTATCTCACCCTCTCTGTTCTTTTCACCCTATCTTTTGCTCAAGGTCATCTGCCAGCATCCTGGAAATCAGCACACATTACCGCTTTACACAAAAAAGGTGCAAAAACAGATCCTTGCAACTACAGACCAATCAGCCTGCTCCCAATTATCAGCAAAGTCATGGAATCCATCATTGCTTCGGATATGAAATCTTTCCTCTTCTCCAATGGCTTGATCTCTGATCATCAATTTGGTTTCAGACCAGGTCACTCTACTCTGGACATGCTGCTTCTGCTGTCTCAACAATGGATGGAGGTCCTCAATGCCAAACAGGAAATCAGAGCTGTCTCCCTTGACATATCTCGTGCCTTCGATACGGTCTGGCACCCAGCTCTGCTCACCAAACTCTCCTCCTATGGTATCCATGGAAATATCCATGCATGGCTTGCGGACTTCCTCTCTGGTCGTAGTCAACGTGTGGCCCTAAATGGATTTCTCTCATCTCCCCTTCCTGTTCAGGCCGGAGTTCCCCAAGGCAGTGTGCTGGGCCCTGTGCTTTTTCTGGTCTTTATCAATGATCTCTCCGACTCTCTGGAAAATCCTCTCTATCTCTTTGCTGATGACTCCACTCTCTGCCGCTCCATGCCTCTTCCCTCAGATCGGCAGTCTGCAGCCTCCTCACTCTCTGAAGACCTGGACAAAATCACAGACTGGTCAAACAAGTAGAACATGTCTTTCAATCCTGACAAATCTCACACTCTTACTATGTCTCTCTGAAAATATCGACTGGACGACCCTCCCATCTACTTTCTCAACAATCCTCTCCAAGAAGTTCTGTCGCTCAAGCTTTTGGGTCTCACTATCTGCCATGATCTTTCTTGGGAAAACCACATTTCCAAGCTGGCCTCCAAAGCCAGTCGCCGACTGGGCATCCTCTGTCGTGCGAAGTCCTTCCTCGGCACACCTGAGCTCCTCACCACATACAAGGCTTTCATCCGCAGCTCAATGGAATACTGTTCTCCCCTATGGGCTGGTGCTCCTGCCTCACACCTGGCTCGGCTTCACGCTGTTGAATCCAAAGCTTTCAGAATCATTGGAATCTCCCGCGATGAAGCTATCTCTGAGGGCCTTCCACTCACTCACTGCAGGCAGGTAGGTGGTCTTTCTGTCTTCTACCGACTCCTCTCCGGCCTTGCTCCCCCAGCTCTCTCTGTGCTCTGTCCCCCAAATATTCCTACAGGTCGCACAAGATCTGCCAGCCACCCTCTGATGGTTAAACTGCCGAAATCTCGGCTCTCTGCTCACCTTCACTCTTTCATTCCTCTTTTCTCCCGCCTCTGGAACAAACTCCCACACTCACTTCAATCACACTCCTCCCTCCAGGTCTTTAAAACAGCTGTTCACCACCATCTCTTATCTTCCCCCATCCAAAACCTTGATCTTTTCTACCCCCACTAATTCACCCTAGATCCACCTTGTTTGAAATTCCAACTTCTTTCCTGGAAGTCCTGGCAGTGTCCATATGTTTTATACCTCTCCCACCCCCCCCCCCTTCCCATGCCTCCCCCCAAAGCCCTCTCCCTCCCACAGTTCTCTCGATGTCTCCATGTCTCTCGGTCCCTGCTCTCAAATGTTGTGTTTGTGTCCTTCCCCATCTCTCCCCATCTCGTCTACCGCTCCCGATGTTATTTGTTTTATGTGTCTGTTTGTCTTTCTGTGTGATTAATGTTCGCTCTTTCACGGGTCTCGATCTTGTATCCAAAAACAAACAAAAAAAAAAAAAACTAAACATGTACGGTGGGGAGCATTATTTACAAGTGACGCTAATTATATTTACAAAATGCAACCCAGGACCTGCGATTGTTGTTTTGGGGGGGGGGGGGGGGGGGGGGAGACAGCCTGCACTGCATCGACGCACCAGCACCAACAAAGAGCACCATAAAGCCCCATACAGCACCATAAATGCACCAGTCAGTGCACAGTCACCACAGTTCATAATAAAAAACAAACCCCTGTTGGTGTCTTGTTCTTCGGCTCCCTCTGCTGGCCATTGTTCTTCCAGATGTTGTCTTTCTTCGTCTTCTTGCTGGCGGCCTATTTGGACATAATAAAAATGCACAAAACGTGTCCACTTTTTATTTATGGCCCACAGGGGCCGACTAGGGGTGGTTCACCTGTGTGGCATAGGTGCCACGTCACCGAGGTCCGCAAGCAAGATCCTGGGCCATCGTGGCCGGTTCCACCAGAGGGGCCATGCCCCAACCCGTGGGGTCCATGAGTGGTGCATCGATGCAGGCAGCTGGTTGCGGGGGTTCGGGCACACAATGGCGGACTCCCGCATGCTCCCCTCGGTGCCCAGAGAGCACAATCCATGGGTCGGGGAAGGAGGACAGAGAGGGCAGGTTAGCGAGGGGTAAGGTCACAAGGGTACACATCAATAAAGGCAATGCAAGGTGAGGTGCGTCTGGAGACCGAGCGGAGAAAAGCTCGTCCCTACCGTACGTCACCCCCCCTGTTACCTGTTCTACCCTTGCCCCTTACCCCCGTATGTACAAAATCTACACCCTTACCAATTCGTCACTACTGTCTCGTCTTCCCCATATTTCCCCTAATACCAAATTCGTCACCACAATCCCTCTAATCCAAAATTTGCCATCACCAATTCATCATCAATCCTCATAAGGAGGGAGAGATGGAACAACAACACAATGTCACACCCACGCCATGATGCGTCTCACAATCCAAACATTTGCACAGAAAAATAAAACCAACAAACCATGGCATGGTGTGGAGCACCGTCGTTACCTCAGGTGAGTGGATGTAGATGGTGCAAGATTTCCATCCTATCTACCTTCTAAATGACATTAACACACTTTACACTACCCGGGGTCTTTCCCTGCCAATCCATTGGCAATCTTACTCTATGCGATTTTAAGAACCAAATTCCCATTGACCAAACTGTGGTGCTTCATCAATTTCGGGTCTCACTCCCCCGATTCAACTCCCTGTGCCTTTGCACAATTTCAGGACTGGGTCGTGTGGCTCTCCCAGCAGGTCTACCCACCTGCACACCTCCACCACTGCAGTTGCCTCCGAGCTTACCTGCTCCTTACCCTAACCTATCTAACTGGGGAAGGCCCTCTGGCCTCTCCCCACTCGGTGCCCTCTCTGGCACTGGGCTACCCGGGTCCGTCCTCTGGATCCTCGGGCCCCATCCACAACTCTAACGGCTCCCAGAGCCCACCTGCGGCCTCACCTGGCCGACATCCTAACAGTGGCGGAGTGCCCATTTAACTACACACACTAACAGGCCACACGCCCAGCCATTTCCACGACACTAATGCACCCATCCAAACACCATTCTTCCACCACGCACCACAGATGCC
The DNA here is from genome assembly GCF_964187855.1 of Myxine glutinosa. Lineage (NCBI taxonomy): Eukaryota > Metazoa > Chordata > Myxini > Myxiniformes > Myxinidae > Myxine > Myxine glutinosa. The sequence continues at coordinate 115,405,023 of NC_136267.1, read as the reverse complement.
AATATCCAACCACAATTTACCTACTCCCTCTACCTAACTCTTAAACTACCCTCCCCGGGTATTCGTGATGGGGTCCATCCTCCCCAGACACTCCTTCGCACCATCCACTCCACTCCACAGTTTCCACCATACTCAATCCACGACCATCCATTCCATACTCCATATATTCCATACTCCATGTATTCCACACAACCATTCTCCATACACCTGTATTTGCACACCTGTGCCATCACACCTGGTGCTTCCTGCACCCTCCTTCCTCCAGGACCATTTGCTCAACACAACACTCAATCACTATTACTCACTCATACACTGCTCCATACACCTGTTCACTTGCACACCTGTGCAATCACACCTGGTGCCACCTGCACCCTCCTTCCTCCCAGGCTTCTTCATTCAATACAATACACTCACCCACACTTTTCACAATACGCTACTGAATACACTTTTACACACACACACAGCATCATCTGATCTCACTACTCCCCTCTGAAACTTGCGCTACCCAGTCGCCCCTTATACTATTGCGCTCCCTTGTCGTTAACAACCATTCTAACTTCTCTATGTCCCGGACTACCTGTCCAATGTCGCTACTTACCTCTACCGTTACCTATGGTCATCTTCTCTAGATCCCTATCATTTTATCCTCACCCGCCCAGGCTAGTTTTCACTGCCAAACCCCATAGCTAGCGCTCATGTGCCCCAGCCCTTACTTGCGCAGCGGGCGCGGCCCTCGTCGCCGCGTGCGAAGCGCCGCCATTTTGTCCCTCTGCAACCAACTCGACTGTGCCCTCATCGGCTCCCTCCATTACCAATTGTACTTCTCCTTCCCTGGGGTCCTGGGTTAATATTAACCCTTTTATTTCCCAGGCGGATTTGTCCCCCACTTCTCCAATTTCTGCCCTTAATTTGGCCCTCTGCATTTCTACAGATGAAAAACATCAATTGCAATTGCAATTGGCTTTAGCATCAATTGCAATTTGTCAATGGCTTTAACATCAAAACAATTCTCATTACGGACCCCAGGCATGAAAAAAATTATATACACATATATATACAGACTTGGCATTTAATATGGAATATTTTTTTGTGGGGGTGAACTAACTTTTCAAGTTGACTTAGAATCAAAAGTTCATTGGAATTATGTTGAAATTATTCTAGATTTTGTTAATGTGACCTTTAAAAGAAACAAAAACCACATTTTACATTTCAAAGCAAATAAATTGATCCTTGAAAGTGATGTAAACTGCTATTGAACTCAATTCACGGACCGTACTGTGTTAAACTTTTGTACGTTTTCCAGAAGTATTTCCTTATTTTGCACATTAGCCAAAAATTTTTTTTAACAAAAACAAAAGTTAAATTACAACTGGGATTACGGACAGTAAAATTACAATTCAGGACGTCGTGTAACCCCCACGAGCATTCAGGAGAGCACGTACATGTTGAGGCATGCTGTTCACGAGATTTGCCAAGGTTTGGACAGGAATCGCTTGCCATGCAGTGACAATACCTGCTGCAATTCACGCACAGAGGTCGGCTGCTGGTCCAAGTGGTTGATTTGACGCGTTAATTCTGCCCACAAGTTCTCTATCGGAGTCATATCCGGGGACATGGCAGGCCACTCCATATGCTCTACACCACAGTCAGCAAGAAAGTGTTGGATCATGCGAGCATGATGAGGCCGTGCATTGTCATCTTGGAAGACAAAGTTTCCTCGAAAGGCTACACGAGCAAATGGAAGCAATGTTTCTTCCAGAATGGCCCTGTACTTGAACTGGTTCAGGTTTCCATTCAGAACAACCAGGTCAGTTTTGCCCCCTGCATGAAAAGCAGCCCAAACGGTCACCCCACCACCTCCAGCTTGGACTCTTGGCACTATACAATCTTCGTTGTAGGCTTCATGTACTTGTCTGCGCACTCGGACATGGCCATCTTGACGATAGACCAGAAATCAAGACTCATCACTGAAGATCACGTGATTCCAGTGTCCTGGCTGCCATTGACGGTGCTCTCTGGCCCACTGCAATCGGCGCTGGTGGTGTTGTCTTGTCAGGCGTGGCTTTCTCAGGGGACGCCTGGCACGATAGCCTGCTTGAACCAGTCGTTGGTTGACTAGCCTTCTGGATACAGGCACATTTGTCAGTTGCTGCCACTCAGCCCTAAGCCGATTAGCTGACTTGGTACGGCCATTGCGGACTAACCGGTGCAGCTGGCGATCATCCCTCCTTGTGGTTCTGCGGGGACGTTCTGGCCTCGATATTGGAGGAGGGACACCCCTCTGAGCATTTTGTTTCGGGATCTTTGACACCTGACCTTGAGTGATGCCATACTGCCGAGCAATAGCACACTGTTTCATGCCGGAATTTCGTAAAGCCACCCCTCCATGACAAACAGCATTGTCGAGTTGACGGACCATCTCCAGAGGAAGCGGCAATAACTTTTGTAGACGTGCAGCAGTTGTTTTCCACTAATACAGAACGCAACAACTCTTATATACCCGATTGTGAAGCCAATCGTCAAATGTACCTGTCCGTACATTTTGTCACGCCACCTGTGATATAATCCTGTTATTGACTTCTTGCTGCGACAGACAATCAGTGACATGGTTCTTTTAACAAAGAAATCACCGAAGCGTAAAAGAAACTCACCAGATTGATATTTCAGAAAGGAAAGGAACATTCAAGTTCAGAAAGGAAACCCAAGTCAAGAAAAAAATATATATTCCATATTAAATGCCAAGTCTGTATATACATACATACATATTGTTGCGGATTTGAGAATCCTTTGTTGTAAATATCACTCTCTGTAAAGAGTGTAATGATCCTTGTAAATACCTCCGTTAAGTGTAAAGATAAAAGGTCGTCCCCTTAGTTAATCCATCGCATGCACGTAGAAAATCATATACCCTTCTAAATAGTTATTTCCTTATTATCTGTATTAGCTTAAGGCTCTGGTTCCCATTAATTGACACTGCATTGCACCGAATCAGATAAGATAGAATCCCCTTTCAATTGCCACCATAAAACGCAATTGCCGGCAGCGTTCGCTGCCCTTTGGGTGGAGTTATTGGCATCACCTTCACCCCAAGACTCCATTGAACACGAGGTCATCTCGGAGCAGAAGGTGGGAGGAGTCAGCAAAGCGCCAGGAACAAGGCGTGGCTTTGCCAACGCCTCCTCAAGGGGCGGGATCGGTGAGCCCTCGCGACCAATCAAGGCCGAGGCGAGCTCACCGATGGGCGTTTCCATCAGGCCGGCGGCTTGATCGCCATGCGCCTCATAAAAGGGGGTGGGGAACGACTGCGGAGAGAGATGCGGGAGATGCGGCAGATGAACCACAGATTATCGAGAGACCTCCGATGAGCTTTGAGTCCACCGCAGCTTTGAATCCACCGCAGCTTTGACCACCGCAGCTTTGAGCTTTGACGGCAGTTGCGGCCACGAAGCAATGCCGCCGTGCGAACACGATTGAGGAGGGTCGGCGGCTGCTCACCTCGAGCCGCGCCATCACACCAACCGGACCCGCATCCTTCCCGCCCTGTGATCCCACCTTCTCGTCCGTCCAGCCATCCACCTCCTGCCATTCATTTCTGCTTCATTCCCCGTGTAAGTCTGACTGTCGTCTGTCCTTTGTGTTGTCCCTGGGAATAAGTAAGACTGTATAGGTAAGCTAGTATTGCACTGTGTCTCCTTCCTCTTCTGTAAATTATTTTCGTATTCTTCCTTCTTCCTTGGTTTCTTTGGTCTTGTAAATATTAGTAATAAATCCCTATTCTTCCTACCTTGCCTTCTTTCCTTTACATCCGTTCGTCTTAGTGATTTCTCGATTGAGTACCTGTGGCGCGATTTTGGCCAACGTTTCGGAATCGGGTTAGTGAATGCTAATGACTCGAACTTCGGGTTGCTAAAAACCGCTCGGCAACTCGACCATCTAAAACCGTGGTTTGAGCGGGAGTCCCTCCCCTGTTTCGCGGTCAGGAGTGGCACTCAGGTCCTTGGGACTTTTCGTAGACCAAATACCCTGGCTGCTCCCGACCGGAAGGAGCGTTGGGACCCCCAGGACTCACGTCGGTCAGTCGCAGACAAGGGGTTAATCCCCCCTTGGTAAGGGGAAAAGAGGCCGACATTGAGATCCGTAACAAATTGGTGTCAGGAGTGGGATTCGGACCTGAAGTGCGCTTAGCGCACTCAAATTACGAGTGGCCAAAATTTTATTAAAACACCACTAAATTTTAAAATCGTGCCATGGATAATCAAGGCGATCGGGTGCCGGTGGGGGGGATAGAAGGGGTAGAAGCGACCCAGGACCCCAGGGAAATGTATATGGGGAAGAGAGAAGAGGAGAGCAATGAGGATGTGGTTGCGGGGGTATCGGGTGCACAAGATGGCGCCCTCGTGCACGATGGTTCAGGCGCACAAAATGGCGCCTCGCACGAGCGCACGGTAGCCAAGCTCGCTGTACCAGCGGGCTTTGACATGCAGCAGTTCATGGCACGGTTCAGTGAATATATGGCGGAGTCAAAGTGCGACAACGAAAAAAGAAGCCGGGAAATGAAAGAAATAAGGGATGAGGTAAGGGGCAGCAGGTGTGAATTGACCGAAAAAAATGGGAAGCCAAATTGAAGGATTGGAAAGCAGAATGGGGGAGCGATTGGGAAATCAAATCGGGGGGCTAGGAAGCAAATTGGAGCGAATCGGTAAAGTTGGGGACAGAATGGGTGACCGCATACAAAAATGTGGGGAGAGCATGCAAAAATGTGGGGAGACCATGGATCGCATGTTGGGCGAGAGGGTCCCAAGGGTGCACGACGAGGTAAAGCGGGTCGAGAAGCGCTGGTTGAGCGAGGTGGAGAAAAGCGCAGGTAAAATGATGGGTATAGAGATCGCGACCGGGTTATGGGGCAGCCAGCGACCGCTGAAGTAGAAGGAATTTTAATAAAGCCAGCGGTCGTCAAAGAAAAAGCAATAGTTAAAATCGGGCTTGTAGAGACCGGGGACTTAAAAGAGCAACAGTTGGAGGAGGGAATGGATAATGTACAAAGTCTGAATTCACATCCTGATGCCGTACTTGCTAATCCTTATAAAGATTTGCAGGTGCGCGTGGAGAGGAGGACCCCAAAGGTGAGTCGCGCTGTATATGGTGCTAAGAGGTTTTTCGGCAGAGTGTTTGGCGCGAAGAGAATTGTCGCGCGATTGGGGTCGATATGGCACCCGGGCATTTGTGGAAGGCCCGTTGGGAGTGGTGTGAGTGGAAATGGCGCGCTTGTGAGGAAAAAGTGTGCATCGGCGAGTGGGTGTGTTATAAAGTGTGGGAGTAAAACCGAGTGTGAGCGGAAATGCACGTCGGAGTGTACGGAGTGTGACACAGAGAGTGAGAGCGATACGGAGTGTACGTGCGAGGGTGAGAGTGACCCGGAGAGTGAGTTGGTGGAGGAGCGGGTGCGAGGATGCACGTTTGGGATGGACGGGGAGAGTGTGCGAGAAAGCACACCTGAGTTGGTTGTGGCGCGGGTGTGGGAGAGCCCATTGAAGCGCGTGAGTGGGTGGATGCGAGAGTGCACGCCCATGGTGAGTGTTACCGAGGACGTAACGGAGGAGAGGTGTGGAACGAAGTGTGCGAACGACGAGTGTGCGCAAGAGGCAGCGCGAGAGGTGTGGTGTGTAACAGGGAGTGCAGTGGTGGAATGGACGGAGTGTGCGGAATGCATTGGAGGCGCCGAGATGACGGGTTTTGTGAGTGTGAAAAGGGTCGCGTATGCGTGTGAGCATGTGAGTAAGGCATCGACGTTAAACGGGGCAGCGTTTAGGGTGACGGATAGCCGACGCGAACACTCGGCGCGCGGTGCGCTTTGTTGGATGCGAGGCTCGGCGCGGATCGGTGCTGCATCACTTCTCTTCGAAGCGTCGTGCCCGATTCGGGCCTGGCCCCGCCCCGCACGGTCGAGTCCGGGCTTTGCCGGGCAAGGCGACCGGTCCGGTTCAAGGACAGGTAGGAGGGATCGGAACGGTGCCCCCTTGTGGCGGGGACGGGGTTCCGACCGGGTGAGATTGAGCCATCGGGCCGGAGGCCGCAAGGATCCGCGCCGAGATGGTGCGTGGAATCTCGGCCCGACCAAGCCGCCTCACCTGAACCGAATGCCGGACGGATTCAACCTGCAGGCGACCAAACCACCCGAATTCATTGCTCGGCTTTGCGAAGCCGAGTTTTAATGATGTACCAACGCACCGAGGCTCAGATATAGCGGACTGTGATGATAATAGTGTTTTGATCCGAAATTTAGAATAGTGAATAGGATTGGCAGAAGTGATTGGCAAAATTTGATGATTGGCAAATGATTGGTAGAATGATTGGCAGTGATTGGCAAATTTTGATTTGCAGGAAATTGGATGGGCAAAATTTATAGTGGGAGATGCCCGATGTGCAAGGATGGTAAATCCACCATCCCTCGCACGGCGGGGTACATGAGCTCTAGTTTTATGGGGTTTATGGCAGTGTAAGCTCGCCGAGGGAGGGTTAGGATGAAATGATAGGGACCTAGAGATGACCATAGGTAACGGTAGAGGTAAGTAGCAACATTGGACAGGTAGTCGGGGACATAGAGAGGTTAGAATGGATGATAACGACGTGGGATGTGCTTAGTTTAAAGGGAAGACGGGGAGCACCAAGTTAGAAGGAAACCAGGTAGATCAGATGATGCCGTGTGTTTGAGAATCGAAAGTGTATGGAGCAGTGTATGAGTGAGTAATGGTGATTGTGGATTGTATTGAGCGTGGAAATGTATGGAGCAGTGCATGAGGAACAATTGTGGTTGTGCATTGTATTGAATGATTGAAGAAGCCTGGGAGGAAGGAGGGTGCAGGAAGCACCAGGTGTGATGGCACAGGTTTGCAAATATAGGTGTATGGAGAATGGTTGTGTGGAATACATGGAGTATGGAATATATGGAGTATGGAATGGATGGTCTGGAGGGAGTATGGTGGAAACTGTGGAGTGGAGTGGATGGTGCGAAGGTGTGTATGGGGAGGATGGACCCCATCACGAATACCCGGGGAGGGTAGTGTAAGAGTTAGGTAGAGGGAGTAGGTAAATTGTGGTTGGATATTGGCATCTGTGGTGCCTGGTGGAAGAATGGTGTTTGGATGGGTGCATTAGTGATGTGGAAATGGCTGGGCGTGTGGCCTGTTAGTGTGTGTAGTTAAATGGGCACTCCGCCACTGTTAGGATGTCGGCCAGGTGAGGCCGCAGGTGGGCTCTGGGAGCCGTTAGAGTTGTGGATGGGGCCCGAGGATCCGGAGGACGGACCCGGGTAGCCCAGTGCCAGAGAGGGCACCGAGTGGGGAGAGTGTCAGAGAGGGCCTTCCCCAGTTAGATAGGTTAGGTAAGGAGCAGGTATGCTCGGAGGCAACTGCAGTGGCGGAGATGTGCAGGTGGGTAGACCTGCTGGGAGAGCCACACGACCCAGTCCTGAAATTGTGCAAAGGCACAGGGAGTTGAATCGGGGGAGTGAGACCCCAAATTGATGAAGCACCACAGTTTGGTCAATGGGAATTTGGTTCTTAAAACCGCATAGAGTAAGATGGCCAATGGATTGGCAGGGAAAGACCCTGGGTAGTGTAAAGTGTGTTAATGTCATTTAGGAAGTAGTTAGGATTGAAATCTCCTCGCACCATCTACATCCACTCACCTGAGGTGACGCAACTCCACACCATGCCATGTTTTTATTTTTTTTGTGCAAATGTTTGGATTTGTGAGACGCATCACGACGTGGGTGTGACATTGTGTTGATGTTCCATCTCTCCCTCCTTATGAGGATTGATGATGAATTGGTGATGGCAAATTTAGACAATGGGATTGTGACGAATTTGGTATAGGGGAAATATGGGGAAGACGTGACATTAGTGACGAATTGCTAAGGGTGTAGACTTTTGTAAATATGGGGTAAGGGCAAGGGTAGAGTAGGTAACAGGGGGGGTGACGTACGGTGGGGACGAGCTTTTCTCCGCTCAGTCTCCAGACGCACCTCACTCTGCATTGCCTTTGTTGATGTGTACCCTTGTGACCTTACCCCTCACTCACCTGTCTTCTCTGTCTTCCTTCCCCGACCCGTGGATCGTGCTCTCTGGGCACTGAGGGGAGCGTGCGGGGGGCTGCGTCGGTGTGCCCGAATCCTCGCAACCAGCTGCCTGCATCCACGCACCACTTATGGACCACATGTCTGTGGCTGAGCACCACTCATGGACCCCATGGGTTGGGGCATGGCCCCTCTGCTGGGCCCGGCCACGATGGCCCAAGATCTTGCTTGCGGACCCGGTGAGGTGGCACCAAGCCCACAGGTGAACCACCCATAGTCGGCCCCTGTGGGCCATAAATAAAAACGGACACGTTTTGTGCATTTTTCAGTTTTATTATCCACCAAATAGGCCGCAACCAAGAAGAACAAGTTGACAACATCTGGAAGAACAAGACCACCAACAGGGTTTATTTTTTAAAATTTGAACTGTGGTGACTGTGCACTGACTGGTGCTTTGGTGCTCTTTATTGGTGCTGGTGTGTCGATGCAGTGCATGCTGTCTTCCTCCCCCCCCCCAAAAAAGAAAAATCGCAGGTCCTGGGTTGCAGTGTAAATACAATCAGCGTCACTTGTAAATAATGCTCCCCACCGTTCATGTGTAGTTTGAAAACAATTCCGCAATTCGGTTATCCTGTGGGAGTGAATCTGTTAGGTAGGGTGCAATGCAGCAGAGGGACATACTTATTTGTATTTTAAAACTGTCACACTCAGGGTCAGGTTAATTGTAGAGGGAACTACACCTACGTGTCACACTAAGTTAAAGTTTTATAGGCCCGGGACGTGCCTGGAGGATGAGGCTGCAGTGTTGCGGCTTTGAGAATCCTTTTTTGTAAATATCACCCTCTGTAAATAGTGTAATGATCCTTGTAAATACCTCCGTTAAGTGTAAAGATCAAAGGTCGTCCCCTTAGTTAATCCATCGCATGCATATCATATATGCACGTAGAAAATCATATACCCTTCTAAATATCTCTATCTCTATAGAGAAGCACTATCTCTCCTCACTCAAGAATGAACTCTCAAACCTGTCTCCTTCCTCCAAATCCTGGTGGCGTCTGGTCAAATCCGTTTCTGGTGTTTGTTCCCCCTCCATCCCCTCCCTTACCTCAAATGGCCACACAGTTGACATCGCACGTGACAAAGCCGAATGCCTCAACTCTGTGTTTGCCTCAAAATCCTTAGTCCCAAACCCATCTCTCTGTTCCCACCTTTCCCAGTCGAACCAAACTGCTCCTGGACTCTGTGACCTTCTCTCCTGACAAGGTGGAGGAGTTTTTGTCAAACCTCGACTCTGATTCTGCAACTGGACCAGATGGCATCAGCCCACGGGTCCTAAAATCCTGCTCTGCCGCTCTATCTCACCCTCTCTCTGTTCTTTTCACCCTATCCTTTGCTCAAGGTCATCTGCCAGCATCCTGGAAATCAGCAAACATTACCGCTTTACACAAAAAAGGTGCAAAAACAGATCCTTGCAACTATAGACCAATCAGCCTGCTCCCAATTATCAGCAAAGTCATGGAATCCATCATTGCTTCGGATATGAAATCTTTCCTCTTCTCCAATGGCTTGATCTCTGATCATCAATTTGGTTTCAGACCAGGTCACTCTACTCTGGACATGCTGCTTCTGCTGTCTCAACAATGGATGGAGGTCCTCAATGCCAAACAGGAAATCAGAGCTGTCTCCCTTGACATATCACGTGCCTTCGATACGGTCTGGCACCCAGCTCTGCTCACCAAACTCTCCTCCTATGGTATCAATGGAAATCTCCATGCATGGCTTGCGGACTTCCTCTCTGGTCGTAGTCAACGTGTGGCCCTGAATGGATTTCTCTCATCTCCCCTTCCCGTTCAGGCTGGAGTTCCCCAAGGCAGTGTGCTGGGCCCTGTGCTTTTTCTGGTCTTTATCAATGATCTCTCCGACTCTCTGGAAAATCCTCTCTATCTCTTTGCTGATGACTCCACTCTCTGCCGCTCCATTCCTCTTCCCTCAGATCGGCAGTCTGCAGCCTCCTCACTCTCTGAAGACCTGGACAAAATCACAGACTGGTCAAACATGTGGAGCATGTCTTTCAATCCTGACAAATCTCACACTCTTACTATGTCTCTCCGAAAAGATCGACTGGACAACCCTCCCATCTACTTTCTCAACAATCCTCTCCAAGAAGTTCTGTCGCTCAAGCTTTTGGGTCTCACCATCTGCCATGATCTTTCTTGGGAAAACCACATTTCCAAGCGGGCCTCCAAAGCCAGTCGCCGACTGGGCATCCTCCGTCGTGCGAAGTCCTTCCTAGGCACACCTGAGCTCCTCACCACATACAAGGCTTTCATCCGCAGCTCAATGGAATACTGTTCTCCCCTATGGGCTGGTGCTCCTTCCTCACACCTGGCTCGGCTTCACGCTGTTGAATCCAAAGCTTTCAGAATCATTGGAATCTCCCGCGATGAAGCTATCTCTGAGGGCCTTTCACTCACTCACCGCAGGCAGGTAGGTGGTCTTTCTGTCTTCTACCGACTCCTCTCTGGCCTTGCTCCCCCAGCTCTCTCTGTGCTCTGTCCCCCAAATATTCCTACAGGTCGCACAAGATCTGCCAGCCACCCTCTGATGGTTAAACTGCCGAAATCTCGGCTCTCTGCTCACCTTCACTCTTTCATTCCTCTTTTCTCCCGCCTCTGGAACAAACTCCCACACTCACTTCAATCACACTCCTCCCTCCAGGTCTTCAAAACAGCTGTTCACCACCATCTCGTATCTTCCCCCATCCAAAACCTTGATCTTTTCTACCCCCACTAATTCACCCCAGATCCACCTTGTTTGAAATTCCAACTTCTTTCCTGGAAGTCTTGGCAGTGTCCATATGTTTTATACCTCTCCCACCCCCCCCCCCTTCCCATGCCTCCCCCCCAAAGCCCTCTCCCTCCCACAGTTCTCTCGATGTCTCCATGTCTCTCGGTCCCTGCTCTCAAATGTTGTGTTTGTGTCCTTCCCCCTCTCTCCCCATCTTGTCTACCGCTCCCGATGTTATTTGTTTTGTGTGTCTGTTTGTCTTTCTGTGTGATTAATGTTCGCTCTTTCACGAGCCTCGATCTTGTATACAAAAAAAAAGAAGAAAAAAAAAAAGTTATTTCCTTATTATGTGTATTACCTTAAGGCTCTGGTTCCCATTAATTGACACTGCATTGCACCGAATCAGATAAGCTGGAATCCCCTTTCAATTGGCACCATAAAACGCAATTGCCGGCAGCGTTCACTGCCCTTTGGGTGGGGTTATTGGCATCACCTTCACCCCAAGACTCCATTGAACACGAGGTCATCTCGGAGCAGAAGGTGGGAGGAGTCAGCAAAGCGCCAGGAACAAGGCGTGGCTTTGCCAACGCCTCCTCAAGGGGCGGGCTCGGTGAGTCCTCGCGACCAATCAAGGCCGAGGCGAGCTCACCGATGGGCGTTTCCAACAGGCCGTCGGCTTGATCGCCACGCGCCTCATAAAAGGGGTTGGGGAAGGACTGCGGAGAGAGATGCTGGAGATGCGGCAGATGAACCACAGATTATCGAGAGACCTCCGATGAGCTTTGAGTCCACCGCAGCTTTGAATCCACCGCAGCTTTGACCACCGCAGCTTTGAGCTTTGACGGCAGTTGCGGCCACGAAGCAACGCCGCCGTGCGAACACGATTGAGGAGGGTCGGCGGCTGCTCACCTCGAGCCGCGCCATCACACCAACCGGACCCGCATCCTTCCCGCCCTGTGATCCCACCTTCTCGTCCGTCCAGCCATCCACCTCCTGCCATTCATTTCTGCTTCATTCCCTGTGTAAGTCTGATGGTCGTCTGTCCTTTGTGTTGTCCCTGGGAATAAGTAAGACTGTATAGGTAAGCTAGTATTGCACTGTGTCTCCTTCCTCTTCTGTAAATTATTTTCGTATTTTTCCTTCTTCCTTGGTTTCTTTGGTCTTGTAAATATTAGTAATAAATCCTGTTATTTCCTACCTTCGTCTTCTTCTTTACTTCACATCCGATCGTCTTTGTGATTTCCCCATTGAATACCTGTGGCACGATTTGGCCAACGTTTAGGATCGGGTGTAGTATTGCTAATGGTTCGAGCCGCGGGCTGCTAATCCGCTCGGCAAAATAACATCTTGTCCGCGGTCTCGAACGAGGTTGCTCACCTGCCTCGTAGAGGGAGCTGGGCAGCTTCAGGAGCGGAGACGGCCAGTGCAACTAGAAGGGGGATTAAGCCCCCCCCCCGCTAAGGGGAAGCGCCGTCTCCGTATCCGTAACAAATTGGTGTCAGGAGTGGGATTCAGGTCCTTGGGACTTTTCGTAGACCAAATACCCTGGCTGCTCCCGACCGGAAGGAGCATTGGGACCCCCAGGACTCACGTCGGTCAGTCGCGGACAAGGGGATTAATCCCCCCTTGGTAAGGGGAAAAGGGGCTGATGTTGAGATCCGTAACAAATTGGTGTCAGGAGTGGGATTCAGGTCCTTGGGACTTTTCGTAGACCAAATACCCTGGCTGCTCCCGACCGGAAGGAGCGTTGGGACCCCCAGGACTCACGTTGGTCAGTCGCGGACAATGGGATTAGTCCCCCCTTGGTAAGGGGAAAAGGGGCCGACGTTGAGCTCCGTAACAATTCCATATTCCATATGGACAAAAAAATATTACATATTAAATGCCAAGTCTGTATATACATACACACATATATATATATATATATATATATATATATATATATATATATATATATATATATATATATATATATATATATATATATATATATATATATATATATATATATATATATATATATATAGTGTTGCGGTTTTGAGTTTGTACAATAAACGTTAATTTTCCCCCCTCATAGTTTCGTCACACTACAACACGTAGCCTCGCGATAGTTCAGTTATTTCATAGTAAATGTAAGCATAGTCCTTTTCCTGTGTTAGTCTTGCGTTGAGTAGAAAAATGAGAGTTAGGTCCTTTCATTGCCTTATGCTGCCTCGATACTTTGGCTTTTGGCGCGAAATAACACGAGGTCGGGCCTGGCAAGTCGATCCAGGCCAAAGGAAGGTGAAGCAGGGAGAGTGGGAGTGACGGTAAGCACGAGCCGCCAATCAGGGCTCAAGGGAGAGGCTTAGCACTGCGTCCGAAGGCGTGTTTTGGAACATTCGAGCGAGCTAAGGGGGTTGGCAATATAACCCGTTGCACAAAGCCCCCCACAGCAGTTCTGCGGAGAGGTGAGCTGAACCCAGTCCTGAGGGAGGTGCACTGAACCAAAGAGAAGGGAAAGAGGGTTCAAGAGTTGAGAGAGTGCGCATGAACCAAGTTATAAGGCGCTCTTACAATTTAAACGCTCGGTTGAGCTTGAGGCAAAACCTCTATCGAGTTACGCGAGCGAAAGCACGCCGTTAATTAATCGCGCTGTGAGAAACCGCCAAGCCTGGCGAGAGACGCGTACATTTTACCGCCCACCTGCTCTGCCCTTTGTTCGAGAGACGCGCTGCAAGGATCCCTCCCGCCGCCTGCTTTCCTTCATCAAGGGACGTGCTGTGACCGGGGAGAGCCACGCCGGGCGAAGCCATTCCTGGACGAACAGGTCGGCGCGTTCAGCGCGTGAACATCATCCTTCCTTCATTTCCCCCTGTGAGTGTGATCGGGCCTGTGTCTGGGCATAAGCAAAGACTGTTTAAGTTCTGCTCTGTGTCTCTGCTTTCTACTGATCCTTGTACACAATAGTGTAATTGCTTATTAAACCTGTGTTCTTCCTTCTATTCGACCGTCTCGTCCCTTCCATCTATTGACTAAGCGTGGTATGAATAAAACCGCTCGAATCGGGTTCCAATACCAGAGATCTGCACGGACCACGTGGTACGTCATCCGCTCGGACGTACTCAAATTCCGCGTGGTTCATGCGAGGCTTGATCCCCGCTTCCAGGGCGGCGTAGGTATTTAGGTACGTGCGAGAATTGTCCCGGAACCCTACCCCGCGTCTGCCCGGGAGGGGCGATTCAAGTCTCTCGGTTGCAACGACCCAAAAAGAACAAGGGGCTTAATCTCCCCACGCGAAAACCGTAACAATGTATGTATGTATGTATATATATATATATAAAGATATATATATATATATATGTATATATATATATATATATATATATATATATATATATATATATATATATATATATATATATATATATATATATATACATACATACATACATACATACATACATAGATATATATATATATATACATACAGACTTGGCATTTAATATGGAATATTTTTTTTTTCTTGACTTGGGTTTACTTTCTGAACTCGGTATATCAATCTGGTGAGTTTCTTTTACGCTTCGGTGCTTTCTTTGTTAAAAGAACCATGTCACTGATTGTCTGTCGCAGCAAGAAGTCAATAACAGGATTATATCACAGGTGGCGTGACAAAATGTATGGACAGGTACATTTGACGATTGGCTTCACAATCGGGTATATAAGGGTTGTTGCGTTCTGTATTAGTGGAAAACAACTGCTGCACATCTACAAAAGTTATTCCCGCTTCCCCTGGAGATGGTCCGTCAACTCGACAATGCTGTTTGTCATTTAGTGGTGGCTTAACGAAATTCCGGCATGAAACAGCGTGCTATTGCTCGGCAGTATGGCATCACTCAAGGTCAGGTGTCAAAGATCCTGAAACGAAATGCTCAGAGGGGTGTCCCTACTCCAATACCGAGGTCAGGACGTCCCGTAGAACCACAAGGAGTGATGATCGCCAGCTGCACCTGTTAGTCCGCAATGGCCGTACCAAGTCAGCTAATCGGCTTAGGGCTGAGTGGCAGCAACTGATAAATGTGCGTGTATCCAGAAGGCTAGTCAACCAACGACTGGTTCACGCAGGCTATCGTGCCAGGCGTCCCCTGAGAAAGCCACGTCTGACAAGACAACACCACCAGCGCCGATTGCAGTGGGCCAGAGAGCACCGTCAATGGCAGCCAGGACACTGGAATCACGTGATCTTCAGTGACAAGTCCAGATTTCTGGTCTATCATCAATATGGCAGCGTCCGAGTGCACAGACAAGTGCATGGAGCCTACAACGAAGATTGTATAGTGCCAAGAGTCCAAGCTGGAGGTGGTGGGGTGACCGTTTGGGCTGCTTTTCATGCAGGGGGCAAAACTGACCTGGTTGTTCTAAATGGAAACCTGAACCAGTTCAAGCACAGAGCCATTCTGGAAGAAACATTGCTTCCATTTGTTCGTGCAGCCTTTCGAGGAAACTTTGTCTTCCAAGATGACAATGCACGGCCTCATCGTGCTCGCATGATCCAACACTTTCTTGCTGACCGTGGTGTAGAGCATATGGAGTGGCCTGCCATGTCCCCGGATATGAATCCGGTAGAGAACTTTGGGCAGAATTAACGCATCAAATCGACAACTTGGACCAGCAGCCTGCCTCTGTGCGTGAATTGCAGCAGGCTATTGTAACTGCATGGCAAGCGATTCCTGTCCAAACCTTGGCAAATCTCGTGAACAGCATGCCTCAATGTGTGCGTGCTCTCCTGAATGCTCGTGGGGGTTACACGAAGAACTGAACTGTAATTTTACTGTCCGTAATCCCAGTCGTAATTTAACTTTTGTTTTTGTTGAAAAAAATTTGGGCTAATGTCCAAAATAAAGAGATACTTCTGGAAAACGCACAGAAGTTTAACACAGTACTGTCCGTGAATTGAGTTCGATATCAGTTTGCATCACTTTCAAGGATCAATTTATTTGCTTCGAAATGTCAAATGTGGTTTTTGTTTCTTTTAAAGGTCACATTAACAAAATCTAGAATAATTTCAACATAATTCCAATGAACGTTTGGTTCAAAGTCATCTTGAAAAGTAAGTTCACCCCCACAAAAAAACATTCCATATTAAATGCCAAGTCTGTATATATATTGATATATAGTAAATGCATATACCGTATATATGTATATACATACAAAGTGCCTTCAGAAAGTATTGACAGCCTTTGACTTTTGTACACCGCTCCTTTCCTATGCCATCTCCAGGCGCTGCATGATGTCATTGCCGGGCACCGAAGGGGGCTCGGCAATGACGCATGCTGAAAGGGAGTACTAAGTTTTCAGGTGTGCCAAGGAAGGACTTCACACGGCGGAGGATGCCCAGACCGCGACTGGCTTTGGAGGCCAGCTTGGAAATGTGGTTTTCTCAAGAAAGATCATGGCAGATAGTGAGACCCAAAAGCTTGAGCGACAGAACTTCTTGGAGAGGATTGTTGAGAAAGTAGATGGGAGGGTTGGCCAGTCGGTCTTTTCGGAGAGATATAGTAAGGGTGTGAGATTTGTCAGGATTGAAAGACATGTTCCACTTGTTTGACCAGTCTGTGATTTTGTCCAGGTCTGCAGAGAGTGAGGAGGCTGCAGACTGCCGATCTGAGGGATGAGGAATGGAGCGGCAGAGAGTGGAGACATCAACAAAGAGATAGAGAGGATTTTCCAGAGAGTCAGAGAGATCATTAGTGAAGACCAGAAAAAGCACAGGGCCCAAAACACTACCTTGGGGAACTCCAGCCAGAACAGGAAGGGGAGCTGAGAGAAATTCATTCAGGGCCACACGTTGACTACGACCAGAGAGGAAGTCCGCAAGCCATGCGTGGAGATTTCCATGGATACCATAGGAGGAGAGTTTGGTGAGCAGAGCTGGGTGCCAGACCATATCGAAGGCACGTGATATGTCAAGGGAGACAGCTCTGATTTCCTGTTTGGCATTGAGGACCTCCATCCATTGTTGAGACAACAGCAGCAACATGTCCAGAGTGGAGTGACCTGGTCTGAATCCAAGTTGATGATCAGAGATCAAGCCATTGGAGAAGAGGAAGGATTTGATATCCGAAGCAATGATGGATTCCATGACTTTGCTGATAATTGGGAGCAGGCTGATTGGTCTGTTGTTGCAAGGATCTGTTTTTGCACCTTTTTTGTGCAAAGCGGTAATGTTTGCTGATTTCCAAGATTCTGGCAGATGACCTTGAGCAAAAGAGAGAGTGAAAAGAACAGAGAGAGGGTTGAGGTTTCAGGGCAACTGCCTCACCACAAGATTCAGTCTACCATGGACGGCAGGACGGGTAAGACAACTGAAGACGAGATGGGATAAATCTGTGCATGAGAGAGAGCAGTTTTCTACCCCCACTAATTCACCCCAGATCCACCTTGTTTGAAATTCCAACTTCTTTCCTGGAAGTCCTGGCAGTGTCCATATGTTTTATACCTCTCCCACCCCCTCCCCCCCTTCCCATGCCCCCCCCCTAAAGCCCTCTCCCTCCCACAGATCTCTCGATGTCTCCATGTCTCTCGGTCCCTGCTCTCAAATGTTGTGTTTGTGTCCTTCCCCCTCTCTCCCCATCTTGTCTACCTTTCCCGATGTTATATGTTATATGTGTCGGTTTGTCTTTCTGTGTGATTAATGTTCGCTCTTTCACGAGCCTCGATCTTGTATACAAAAAAAAAAAAAAAAAAAGGTGAGATAGAGTGGAAGAGCAGGATTGTAGGACCCGTGGGCTGATGCCGTCTGGTCCAGTTGCAGAATCAGAGTCGAGGTTTGACAAAAACTTCTCCACCTTGTCAGGACAGAAGGACACAGAGTCCAGGAGCAGTTGGGTTCGACTGGGTAAGGTGGGAACAGAGAGAGAAGGGTTTGGGACACAAGATTTTGAGGCAAACACAGAGTTGAGGCATTCAGCTTTGTCACGTGCGGTGTCAACTGTGTAGCCATTTGAGGTAAGGGAGGGGGTGGAGGGGGGAACAAACACCAGAAACGGATTTGACCAGACGCCACCAGGATTTGGAGGAAGGAGACAGGTTTGAGAGTTCATTCTTGATTGTGGAGAGATAGTGCTTCCTGGCACACCTGAGGATAGACACACACTTGTTCCGAGCTTGGTGGAAGGAACTGAGATTGCCTTCAGTTGGATTTGTCTTCCAAGAGGCAAAGGCAAGTTGTTTCAGGGCAACTGCCTCACCACAAGATTCAGTCTACCATGGACGGGAGGAAGGGTAAGACAACTGAAGACGAGATGGGATAAATCTGTGCATGAGAGAGAGCAGTTTGCTTTGGAAGAATTCCCAGGAAGAATTGATGTCAGAGGCAGTAGAGATGGGAGACCAGTCCAGATGATTTATGGCTGCTTGCAGACCGTGCCATTCGGCCTGAGTGAAATGCCAGACTCGTCGACGCTGAGGAGGCTCTCTGAGAATGGCCAGAAAGATATCCACTTTAACAAGCACATGATCAGAAGAACCGATTGGAGCAGATGAAGAACAGCAGACATTTGCAGGGAAGTTTGTCATAACCAAGTCTAGAAGAGAAAATACTCCATTGACTGAGATCCAATTTGGGAAATTGACAGATTGTGTCAGTCCCAACGAGTCACAGAAGTCGTTTGCTGAGGTGCCATAACTGGTGAGAGAGAAACCCACACCCAGCCAGCTTGCATGATGATAGTTGAAGTCACCACATATGAGGAAGAGAGAGTTGGGATGAGTGGATGGAAGTTGGTCCATGTTGTCAGACAGCGAAATGTAAATTGAGTCATCACTGTTTGGAGGACGGTACAGAACACATCTGAACAAAAGGTGGGAGCGGAGAGGAAGCCGTAGCCAGAGGTACTCCTGGGGGTGGGGTGGAGAGAGGGCAGTGCAAGGAGAGTGAGGAAGAGAGTTTTTGATAAAGATAGCAACCCCACCACCAGGACAAGGCTTGTTTGTTTGTCCGGGCGATTTCTCGGCCATCCTTTGAGCTCGGAATCTCAAATTTTGGCACAATAGTGAGAAAGTACTTTGGCAAAAATTGTATTTTTCTGTTTTTTGATGAATCAATTAATTGATTAATTACTTAATTATTATCGATTAATTAAATACTTATTTATTTCCTTTCTCATCTGGGCATTATCTCAGGCACCTTTTGAGCTAGGAAGCTGATATTTGGACATGACAATGACCAAGTGATTTGGCTGTCAAGGGTATTTTTTGATTTATTGATAAATCAATTATTCGATTAATTATTTGATTATTCGATTAATGACCTAATTAATTGATTTTTTTAAAGTTACAGATTGGGATGAAACGATGGTGGTTTAGGTATTATATTAGCCAATTGATTAATAGCCGGCAAAGCCATGTGTTGTGAATGAACGCGTACGTATTATGTTGAAAAACCAGATTTTGCTGGATCCCTTGAGAATTTCGAAGCTTGGACGCACCAAATCACTCAATGGAGGCCGCTCAATTTCAATCTTGCGGATGCGGAAGTATGCACAAAAATTGCGAAAAAGCTCAATAGGAGTTTGTTTCACCAGTCTTTTTTTGATTCACAATCTTATGCACCTCTAATTTGTAATTAAAATACTTTAAGACCAACCTCGTTCCCCGAGCCCGCACGGACCCTGGTTATCTTCAACGAAAATCGTCACCAAACACCGGAACCAATGAGATTCGAGTATTTGAAAAAATATTTCAAAAACCAAATCGCTCCATGGAGGCCGCCATCTTGCGGATGCGGAATTATGCATAAAATTTTGAGAAAAAGTTCAATTGGAGTTTGTTTCGCCCGTCCTTGTTTGATTCACAATCTTATGCACCTGTAATTTGTAATTAAAATACTTTAAGACCACCCTCGTTCCCCGGGCCGGCACGGTCCCTGGTTATCTTCAACGAAAATCGTCACCAAACACTGTAACCAATGAGATTCGAGCATTTGAAAAAATATTTCAAAAAAGCTTATTACCAGTACCGTGTTTTGGAGGCTGAAAACGGCGTCAAATATTCTAAAATTGACGAAGAATTATTTTTTAGAAATCTCGTGGCCATAGGAGATACTTTTTCACGGCCAGAAAAATCCGAAGTTGAGACGGAATTCACCGAATTAATCAAGAAGTCAATTTTATAAATTTTAATCTCATCCAGAATGCAAATAGTGTCATTTTGAACTCGGTACGGTACCTACTACACCTACCTACTACCAACTACCTAACCTACTGATGCCATAGTGATGGGTAAATTAGTGGCAAGAGGCTTTGGCTTCGCCGGCTCATTGCGGCTTTGCAGTCGGGTACTAGTAATTTAATTATTTTACGATCATTATTTATTTATTTTCATTATTTATCACTTATTTATTTTCTTTCTCATCTGGGCAATATCTCAGGCACCTTTTGAGCTAGGAAGCTGATATTTGGACACGACAGTGACCAAGTGATGTGGCTGTAATGGATATTTTTGATTCATTGATTAATTAATTAATCGATTAATGATCTAATTTAACCGATTAATGACTTCATAAATTGTTTTGATTAATGATTTATTTAATGAATTTTCAAAAAGTTACAGCGTCGGATGAAGCACCAGTGTTGTAGGTATGCTATTAGCCAATTGATTAAGAAAATATTTTAAGAACACCATTTATTGATTTTAATTATGCAATTAACCAATCAATTAATTGTACACCTCTCCCTCCCAATACAGTCTCTATGAGCTGCGTGGTGGTATTGCCGGGTGCCAAAGGCCCACTCAAGCAATGCCGTGCTGGAGGATATTTAATTATTTTGCATGGGGGCGGTGTACTTTGAATGTATCTGTACTTGTTTTATATTTTGTTGTGTTACAGCCTGAATTTAAAATGGATTAAATTGAGCTTTTTTTTCCACTGATCTATACATAATATTTGTCAAAGTCAAAATTAAATAATGCCAAATTGGAAGTTTTTTTTAGAAAAGTTTACAAAATAATTACAAATGAAATACAGAAATATCTGATTTGCATAAATAATCAACCCCCTGAGTCAATACTTCGTAGAAGCGCCTTTGGCAGTGATTACACCAACTCTACTTGAATATGTCTGAATCAGCTTTGCACATCTGGATTTGGGGAGTTTCTCCCATTCTTCCTTCGAGATGAGCTCAAGCTCTGTCAAGTTGGATGGGAAGCGTCGGTGAACAGCAATCTTCAAGTCTTTTCACACATTCTCAATGGGATTCAAGTCTGGGTCTTGACTGGGCCACTCAAGGACTTTCATGTTCTTGTTCTGAAGCCATTCCATTGTTGCTTTGGTTGTATGCTTGGAGTAATTGTCTTGTTGGAATGTAAATCTTCGCTGCAGTCTAAGGTCTTTTGCACTCTGAAGTAGGTTCTCCTCAAGGATTTTCCTGTATTTGGCTCCATTCATTGTTCCCTCTATCCTAACAAGTCGACTAGTTTCTGCTGTGGAAAAGCATCCCCATAGCATGATGCTGCCACCACCATGCTTCATGATAGGGATGGTGTCAGATGGGTGATGAGCTGTGCTCAGACTCCACCAGACATAGTGCTTTGCATTCAGGTCAAAGAGTTCAGTTGTCGTCTCGTCAGACCACAGAATATTTTGCCTCATGCTCTCAGTCTTTCATGTGCCTTTTTGCAAACTCCAGGCATGCTGTCATGTGCCTTTTTCTCAGGCATGGCATCCATCTGGCCACTCTCCGATAAAGCCTAGATTTGTGAAGTGCTGCAGAAACTGTTGTCCTTCCAGCAGGTTCTCTCATCTCAACCAAGGAACTCTGTAGTTAGTCTGTGCTTACAAAGCGAAAAGCAGGGTTAGACATTTGGTTGAGTACATACGTGTGGCGAAGTGTTCCGTGCGTACGTGTGGCATACGTGTGGCATATGTGTGGCGTGCGTACGTGTAGGGTGCGTACGTGTGGTGTGCGTACGTGTGGCATACATGTAGCATACATGTAGCATACGTGTAGCGTGCGTACATGTGGCGTGCGTACATGTGGGGTGCGTACGTGTGGCGTGCGTACGTGTGGCGTGCGTACGTGTGGCGTGTGTCTGCATTTTTAAAATACATTTTCTCAGCAACCATTGGTCCGATTGACACAATAAAATTTACCATAGGAGCTCCACCGCCTGTATAATTTTTTTATTCATAATTATGACGTTATAGGTCACATAGTACGGACGCCATCTTGGAAAAACATTACACCTCTATATCTCTGAAACCGTTCAATGGAAAAGATTGAAACAAGGCTCATTGTCAATTACTCCCCATGGGGAATAAGATATGTTAATGATGATGTCATCAGTACCTTAATTCTGACGTCATAATTTGACAAGTACAAAGCTTGTTCCGATCAGTAGGAATTTTTTTTTTCTCTGCAATTGTTGGTCCAATTGGCACAACATTTTCACCATCGGAGCGTCTCCTCCTGTAGAATATTTGAATGCTAATTATGACGTTGTGGCGGGCACAAGGGGTAATAATTCCGCGCACCAGTGGGTGGCGCGAGCGCCCAGGCGGGGACCGATGGCACACGCCCCGCCCTTCGACCGATCGGCCACGCCCGGGGACTAGGCGTGGCCTCGGCACATATATGCGGGCTCTAAGCTCGAGCCCGCTCAGTGCTGCAGTTCGAGCTTTCGAAATAAAGACTCTTTTGTTTTAACAAACGCGTTGTGGCCTACCTCTTTGGCAAGCAAGTTGTGTGTGCGCAGCACCACACTTCACTGGTGACCCCGATTGGTTCAGCCGCTGCTGACCACCGAATGCGCCATGGCCACCAATGCCATCGCAGTAAAACTCCCAGAGTTTTGGGAAGCACAGGCCGACGTGTGGTTCGTGCAGGCCGAAGCGCAATTTCAGCGTCGAGGCATAACGGCGGACGAGACCCGTTACTACCACGTGGTCGCCGCCCTCGGGCCCGGCACTGCCGCCCGAGTCGTGTCCATCCTGCGGCACCCGCCGGTCGACCACAAGTACAAGGCGCTCAAACGTCTCCTCACCATGGTCGACCGCACCACACAGTGGCCGGAGGCCGTCCCATTGGCGGCGACGTCTGCGGCTGAGGTGGCGCAAGCCTTTATCGCCACTTGGGTTGCCCGGTTTGGTGCCCCCTCGGACATCTCGTCCGACCGCGGCCCCCAGTTCACCTCGGAGCTCTGGGCCACGGTGGCGCAAGGGCTCGGGGTGAAACTACACCGCACCACGGCCTACCACCCCCAGGCCAATGGCCTGTGCGAGCGCTTTCATCGCTCCATGAAGGCTGCGCTCCGGGCCAGCCTCCGCGACGGCGGCTGGGTCGACAGACTCCCCTGGGTCCTGCTGGGCCTCAGGACGGCGCCCAAGGACGACCTGCGCGCGCCCTCGGCGGAGCTGGTCTTCGGGCAACCACTGCGGGTACCGGGTGAATTTATCCCCGACTCCACGGCTCCTTGGTCCGCGGCGCAACAGCGCTCCGCCCTTCAGGAGACCGCCCGGAGGTTCACCCCGGTGCCAACGGCACACCACGGTTGCCCGCCTTCCCACGTCGCCCCGGAGCTTCGCACGGCAAAGTACGTGTTCATCCGGCACGACGCGGGGTCACCAGTTTAGGAGTTGCGGAAGGCGAGAAGACGAGGCCATTTCGTAGGGTTCGAAGCTCGTTTATTCGTACAGAAATCTCCAGCACACACTAAACGCGAACGGAAGTGGTACAGCTTTTATAAAGCCAAAACCCTCTTCGGAGGGCGTGGCTCCACAACCGCGCGTGCGTCACTTCCACACAACCAAAAGCCCCACAGGCCCGTGCACGTGGATTATGACCAAACATAAGGTAACCGTCATATGCGAATAATTAACCGCGACATGCGAATAAGTTAACCGCGACATGCGAATAAGGTAACCGCTACATGCGCCCCCCCCCCCCCCCCCAGAATGCACTCCCACAGGCATGTACGTAGTTCGCAGGCGCGCTCAGCAGTGCTCGGCCTCGGTACGTGCGAAAAAACGCCGCCGTGGTGTCGAGCCGACCGAGGGGCTGGTCAAGGCCTCGGGAGAGGCTGCCGAGGTTCCTCGCGGGCCTCCCGAGGTTGCAGTTCGCGGGCGCGCTCGGCAGTGCCGAGAAGGCTCGAGCAGTGCTCGGCCTCGGTGCGCGCAAAAAGGGGTTGAGCCAACCGAGGGGCTGGTCAAGGCCTCGGGGGAGGCTGCCGAGGTGCCTCGCGGGCCTCCCGAGGATGCAGAGTAGGAGTAGTAGTTGCGCGAGTTGCAGCTTTCGACACGCGAGCTGTAGCTGTAGAGTTTTCGTGAGTTGCGAGCAGCAGTGCGCGCGAAGGTAACGAAGCAGCCGTGCCGCCAACGTCAGTGCGCGCGCAAGAGATGAGCAGCAGTGCCACCCACATCTCGTAACTGCATTCCTTCAGAGGGTCCTGGAGCAGGCTCGCCCCTCTGGTCGTCGAGGAGGAGCCGAGCGCGGTGCGCGAACCACATGGCCGCTCGTCGTTTCCGAAACTCCGGCAGTTCGATCGAAACTGCGTTCGAAACCGCGCCCGCATCCGTTCGGGAGAAGCCGGGGTCACCAGTTTAGGTGGCTTCCCTGGCCAGGGCATGCTTGCCGTGTTCGTTTGCAGCCCCCGAATCCGTTCAGAGGCAGCCGGGGTCACCAGTTTACCTCGGAGCTCTGGGCCGCGGTGGCGCAAGGGCTCAGGGTGAAACTACACCGCACCACGGCCTACCACCCCCAGGCCAATGGCCTGTGCGAGCGCTTTCATCGCTCCATGAAGGCCGTGCTCTGGGCCAGCCTCCACGACGGCGGCTGGGTCGACAGACAGACTCCCCTGGGTCCTGCTGGGCCTCAGGACGGCACCCAAGGACGACCTGCGCGCGTCCTCGGCGGAACTGGTCTTCGGGCAACCACTGCAGGTACCGGGTGAATTTATCCCCGACTCCACGGCTCCTTGGTCCGCGGCGCAACAGCGCTCCGCCCTTTAGGAGAACGCCCGGAGGTTCGCCCCGGTGCCAACGGCACACCATGGTTGCCCGCCTTCCCACGTCGCCCCGGAGCTTCGCACGGCAAAGTACGTGTTCATCCGGCACGACGCCCACTGGGCACCGCTACGGCCCCCGTACGACGGGCCCTTCCGCATGCTGGAGACCGGAGACAAATTTTTCACGGTCGACATCGGCGGTGCCCCAGATCGCATTTCCGTGGACCGCCTCAAACCGGCCCGCCTCGATCCGGACCACCCCCCGCCAGCAGCTCTGCCTCCGCGTCGGGGCCGCCCCCCGGCTGTCGGACCCCCGCCAGCAGCTCTGCCTCCGCGTCGAGGCCACCCCCCGGGGGTCGGACCCCCGGCACCCCCCAGCCCCGCTACCCCCCAGCCCTGCACCCATCGCCAGGGGGCGTTTCGGCCAGGTCATCCGGCTTCCCCGCAAACTCCATCCTTCAGGTGCGTGGGAATTCTGGGGGGGTGCGTGTGGCGGGCACAAGGGGTAATAATTCCGCGCACCAGTGGGTGCCGCGAGCGCCCAGGCGGGGACCGATGGCACACGCCCCGCCCTTCGACCGATCGGCCACGCCCGGGGACTAGGCGTGGCCTCGGCACATATATGCGGGCTCTAAGCTCGAGCCCGCTCAGTGCTGCAGTTCGAGCTTTCGAAATAAAGACTTTTGTTTTTTCACAAATGCGTTGTGGCCTACCACTTTGGCAAGCAAGTTGTGTGTGCGCAGCACTACACTTCAACGTCATATGTCACTTGGTACAGGCGCCATCTTTGAAAAACCGAAAAGGTTGCACCTCTGTATCTCCAAAACCGCATTGGAGACTTTTTTTGGAGTGTGAGCCTGTATTTGGAGATATAGAGGTGCAACGTTATTCTATTACACTGAGTGAAGTGAGCTATTGTGAGTGTGTGAGTGAGGGAGAGTATAGCGCAGTGTTGAAGACAAATAATTTGGGGAAAGTAGCACAGGATCGACCTTGTGATCATTTTATGCAAATTAGGCATGTTGTACAGTAAAATTGATGCAAAAACATATAGTGACCCAGAACTCTAATTCTTACCCCACTGACAGACTAATGTAAGCTCGACTCAAATTGACACCGTAGCGTTATTGATTTTTTTTTTTTTTTTTTTTTTTTTTTTTTTTTTTTTTTTTTTTTTTTTTTTTTTTTTTTTTTTTTTTTTTTTTTTTTTTTTTTTTTTTTTTTTTTTTTTTTTTTTTTTTTTGTTTGTTTGTTTGTTTGTATACTGAATCGAGGCTCGTGAAAGAGCTGACATTTACTTCACAAACAAATCAACCAGACAAACAAAATATATAAAAAGAGGGAGCGGAAGACAAGAGAATGGGAAGCACACAAACACTTGAGAGCACACAACATTTGAGAGCAGGGAGATGTGTGGGAGGGAGAGGGCTCGGGGGGAGGAGGCGTGGGAAGGGGTGGGGGGGGGGGTGGGGGGCGGGAGAAGTATAAAACACAAGGACACCATGGACTTCCAGGTCAGAAGTTGGTATTTCAAAAAGTGGAATTGGGGTGAAATTATCGGGGATAGAAAAGATCAAGGTTTTGGATGGGGGAAGATAAGAGATGGTGGTGAACAGCTGTTTTAAAGACCTGGAGGGTGGAGTGGGATTGATGAGAGTGAGGGAGTTTGTTCCAGAGGCGGGAGAAAAGAGGAATGAAGGAGCGAAGGTGAGCAGAGAGTCTTGATTTTGGCAGTTTAACCATAAGAGGGTTGCAGGCAGATCTTGTGCGACCTGTAGGAATATTTGCGGGACAGAGCCCAGAAAGAGCTGGGGGGGCAAGGCCAGAGAGGAGTCGGTAGAAGACGGAAAGACCACCAACCTGCCTGCGGTGAGTGAGTGAAAGGCCCTTGGAGTTAGCTTCATCGCGGGAGATTCCAATGATTCTGAATGCTTTGCTTTCAACAGCGTGAAGACGAGCTAGGTGTGAGGCAGGAGCACCAGCCCAGAGGGGGGAGCAGTATTCCATTGAGCTGCGGATGAAAGCCTTGTACGTGGTGAGGAGCTCAGGTGTGCCAAGGAAGGACTTCGCACGACGGAGGATGCCCAGTCGGCGACTGGCTTTGGAGGCCAGATTTGAAATGTGGTTTTCCCAGGAAAGATCATGGCAGATAGTGAGACCCAAAAGTTTGAGTGACAGAACTTCTTGGAGAGGATTATTCAGAAAGTAGATGGGAGGGTTGTCCAGTCGGTCTTTTCGGAGAGACATTGTAAGAGTGTGAGATTTGTCAGGATTGAAAGACATGTTCCACTTGTTTGCCCAGTCTGTGATTTTGTCCAGGTCTGCAGAGAGTGAGGAGGCTGCAGACTGTCGATCTGAGGGATGAAGAATAGAGCGACAGAGAGTAGAGTCATCAGCAAAGAGATAGAGAGGATTTTCAAGAGAGTCGGGGAGATCATTGATGAAGACCAGAAAAAGCACAGGGCCCAGAACACTGCCTTGGGGAACTCCAGCCTGAACAGGAAGAGGAGATGAGAGAAACCCATTCAGCGCCACACGTTGACTACGACTAGAGAGGAAGTCCGCCAGCCATGCGTGGAGATTTCCATGGATACCAACAGAGGAGAGTTTGGTGAGCAGGGCGGGGTGCCAGACCGTATCGAAGGCACGTGATATGTCAAGGGAGACAGCTCGAATTTCCTGTTTGGCATTGAGGACCTCCATCCATTGCTGAGAAAGCAGAAGCAGCATGTCCAGAGTAGAGTGACCAGGTCTGAAACCAAATTGATGATCAGAGATCAAGCCATTGGAGAAGAGGAAAGATTTCATATCTGAAGCAATGATGGATTCCATGACTTTACTGATAATTGAGAGAAGGCCGATTGGTCTGTAGTTGCTAGGATCTGTTTTTGCACCTTTTTTGTGCAAAGCGGTGATGTTGGCAGATTTCCAAGCAGATGGCAGATGACCTTGAGCAAATGAGAGTGTGAAGAGAACAGAGAGAGGGAGTGAAAGAGCGGAAGAACAAGATTTTAGGACCTGTGGGCTGATGCCGTCAGGTCCAGTTGCAGAATCAGTCAAGTGTTGACAGAAACTTTTCCACCTTGTCAGGAGGAAAGGACACAGAGTCCAGGAGCAGCTGGGTACGACTGGGTACGGTGGGTACAGAGAGGGATGGGTTTGGGCCACAAGATTTAGAGGCAAACACAGAGTTGAGGCATTCAGCTTTTTCACGCGCGGAGTCAGCCGTGTGGCCGTTTGAGGTGAGGGAGGGGATGGAGGGGGAACAAACACCAGAAACAGATTTGACCAGACGCCACCAGGATTTGGAAGAGGGAGACAGATAAGGGAGTTCTGTCCTGAGAACAGATAGATATTGTTTCCTGGCTCTCCTGAGGGTGTACACACACTTGTTTCGGGCTTTGTGAAAGGAAATGAGATTTCCTTCCGTTGGATTTGCTTTCCAGGAGACGAAAGCAAGTTGTTTCTGGGCAATAGCCTCACCACAAGATTCCGTGTACCATGGACGGGAGGAAGGGTATGACAACTGAAGACGAGATGGGATAAATCTGTGCATGAGAGAGAGCAGTTTACTTTGGAAGAATTCCCAGGATGAGTTGATGTCAGAGGCGGTAGAGATGGGAGACCAGTCCAGATGATTGATGGCTGCTTGAAGACCATGCCAGTTGGCCTGAGTGAAATGCCAGACTCGTCGACGCTGAGGAGGCTCTCTGAGAATGGTCAGAGAGATGTCCACTTTAACAAGCACATGATCAGATGAGCCGATTGGAGCAGATGAAGAGTAGCAGACATTTTCAGGGAAGTTAGTCATAACCAAGTCCAGAAGAGAAGATGCTCCATTGATTGAGATCCGGGTCAGGAAATTGACAGATTGTGTCAGTCCCAGTGAGTCACAGAAGTCCTTTGCTGAAGAGCCATGGCTGGTGAGAGAGGTACCCACACCCAGCCAACTGGCATGGTGACAATTGAAATCACCACATATGAGGAAGAGAGAGTTGGGATGGGTAGATAGAAGTTGGTCCATGTTATCAGACAGCGAGATGTAGATGGAGTCATCATTGTTTGGTGGACGGTACAACACACATATGAACAAAAGGTGGGAGCGAAGGGGAAGCCGTAGCCAAAGGTATTCCTGGGGGTGAGGTGGAGAGAGGGCAGTGCAGGGCGAGTGAGGAAGAGAGTTTTTTATAAAGATAGCAACCCCCCCCTCCAGGACGAGGCTCAGGTCTATCATACCGGAGGAGGGAGTAACCTGGGAGAGATACCAAGGAATCAGAGACATCATGAAGGAGGAAAGTTTCTGTTAAGCAGATCACGTCTGGTTTGTCAGAAGCAACCTGTATGGAGAGATCAGTCAAGTTTGAGCGAAGGCCCCGGATGTTTGAGGTCCATACTGTTAAAGAAGAGGAAGGGGGAGCATCGGATACAGAACAGGGGGGGGGGGGGAGTGGTACGGTATGATGTGGAAGAGGAGGAAGAGGTAGGGAGAGCTGTTGAAGGTGCGTCAGAGATTTCAGAACAGCTTGGAGAAAGGGAAGTATGGGACGGACAAAAGGTTTGATGGTGATTGGGTGAGGCGCAGTGAGGTGTTGTTTGAGGAGGGGGAAGAGTGAGGCAGAAGGTTGAGGGAGCTGAAGGTGAGAGTTGGAAGGGGGAAGAAGCGGGGAGGACGCTTTGAGGAGGAGGGGTGAGAGGGGAGTCTCGGAGGGGAGGAGTGAGGGAGGGTCTCAGAGGGGAGGGGTGTGGGGGGAGTTTAGGAGGGAAGGGGCAAGGGGGGAGATCTGAAAGGGATGGGTGATGGGGAAGATTTGGAGGGGAGGGGCAAGGGGGAAGATTTGAAAGGGATGGGTGATGGGGAAGATTTGGAGGGGAGGGGTGAGATTGGATTTTGAAAAATGTACGATTAATGGGAAACGAACATTTCTTGCAAAATGAGATTCTTGCGACCTTCGAGTCAAAAATACGTTTGAGGATGCTGAAGGATGGGTGGAGTTCTGGAGAGTTTAGGGAATGAATGAAAGATGCACTATAAGAGATGGAATTTTTTTTTCGGAATGAATAGATTTGGTGAGCAAGTCGAAAGCATCCTTTTATAGAAGAAGAAGAAAAAGGTGTTATAGAATATGACAGAATACCATTCTTCAGGGGACAGATGGAACATTTTTTAACGACGTGAACAAAGAACGAACGAACAAATAAGAACGAAACGGATAAGATTAAGAACAGAGAAGGGAATAATTATATATATATATTTTTTTTTTTGAGTTGGGATGAAAACAAAGACAGAGACCGAACGTGGAACGTGAAAAATAGAGACCGAAAGGAATTGCGTGCGCCGAAAGGAAACCGACGATTCTGTACACAGGTATGAAAAACCAACACCAAGAATACTATTAGAGAGACACCAATAGTTACATACACACCGAAAGAAAGATAAAGTTTCGACCTGTGGTAAAGCCGGTATTACGACAAAAACACAATTGTGAACAGTTACTTATTAACTTCGAAAGCGTGCGCGCATGCACAGTTTTGAAGAGACGTGACGTCACGTGACTTCCCGAGACGAGAAGAGACGTGAAGAGACTTTGAAGAGATTTAAAACGTTAGACAAGTGGTCGATGTTCGGGGAAGTTAGGGGGAGAAGAGAAAATCTCAGAAATAAGCAATACAGCGAAGGAAAGAACTTAAATTCACAGAACACCTATGGGGGTAGGGAAGCCGAGATAAACTAGGCCGCGCACGCGGTGGGACAGAAAAGGATTACATTATACAAAAGTTTGCAAGAATTGCAAATCAACACCAACTGGAAAACACCCTGCAACACATGCACAATAAAAAAACGAGTAGGAATTGACGAACACGAATGGAAAAAATACTATAACTTTTGCTGCCGTGCAGAGAGCTCCAAGACGTTTCCTTGCTCCAGGGACCGGAAACGGAAGTCCAATTTCCAGATTAAGTTCGCCATATTGCTTTCAGTCTACACCCACCGAATGTTGTGCCTATCGTAATGTAATACATTCGGCACGGCATCAACTGCACTTTATGTACACAAATAAATAGCTCCTCTGTTTGCCATTGTTTGTACTAGCGTGACTCCGCGCACGCCGCACGCCTCACCACACGCCGCACGCCTCACCACACGCCGTTGCAGAAGAATAGGCATCTTTGACCATGTCTGCTTTCTCAGGTAGTGAGGAATGGTGGGAATTGTGGGTGGGGGTTTGAGCTTTGAGGTGGATGGTGATTGGGGGATTGTGGGGGAGAGCAGCCCAAATTGTTTCTTCAGGGTCTTTTGGGCCTTTGGGTTATTTTGGTGTTCGAGTCTTTTGGGTCTTTTGGTTCCTCTGGGTCTTTAAGGGTCTTTGGGGTATTTTGGTTCTTCAGAGTCTTTAAGGGTCTTTTGGATCTTCAGGGTGTTTTGGGTCTTCAGGGTATTTAAGTGTCTTTGGGGTATTTTGGGTCTTCAGGGTATTTAAGGGTCTTTTTGCTATTTGGGGTCTTTAAGGGTCTTCAGGGCCTTTTCGGTATTTGGGCCTTTGGGGTCTTTTGGGTTTTTAAGGGTTTTCGGGGTTTTCAGTGTGTTTAAGGGTCTTTTGGGTCTTCAGGGTGTTTTGGGTCTTCGGGGTGTTTCGGGTCTTCGGGGTGTTTTAGGTCTTCGGGGTGTTTTGGGTCTTTGTGGTGTTTTGGATCTTTGGGGTGTTTTGGGTCTTCAGGGTGTTTTGGGTCTTCGGGGTCTTTTGGGTTTTCAGAGTATTTTGGGTCTTTGGCGCCATTTGGGTCTTCAGGGTATTTTGGATCCTTTGGGCCTTTAAGGGTATTTTGGGTCTTTGGGGTATTTTGGGTCTTTTGGGTATTTTGGGTCTTTTGGGTATTTTGGGTCTTCAGGGGCTTTTGGGTCCTAAAGGTCTTTTGGTTCCTCTGGATCTTCAAGGGTCTTTGGGGTATTTTGGTTCTTCGGGATATTTAAGTCGTTTGGGTCTTCATGGTCTTTTGGGTCTTCATGGTGTTTTGAGTCTTTAGGCTGTTTTGGATCTTCAGGGTATTTTGGGTCTTCAGGATGTTTTGGGTCTTCAGGGTCTTTGGAGTCTTTTGGGTCTTCAGGGTGTTTTGGGTCTTCAGGGTATTTTGGGTCTTCAGAATATTTTGGGTCTTCGGGGTATTTTGTGGCTTGATGGTCTTTTGGGTCTTCAGGGTGTTTTGGGTCTTTGGGGTATTTTGGGTCTTCGGAGTTTTTGGGTCT
The DNA here is from genome assembly GCF_964187855.1 of Myxine glutinosa. Taxonomy (NCBI): domain Eukaryota; kingdom Metazoa; phylum Chordata; class Myxini; order Myxiniformes; family Myxinidae; genus Myxine; species Myxine glutinosa. The sequence continues at coordinate 115,372,939 of NC_136267.1, read as the reverse complement.
TCAGGGTCTTTGGGGTCTTCAGGGTGTTTTGGGTCTTCTCGGTCTTCGGTGCCATTTGGGTCTTCCGGGTATTTTGGATCCTCTGGGCCTTTAAGGGTGTTTTGGGTCTTTTGGGTCTTCGGAGCCTCTTGGGTCTTCAGGGTATTTTGGGTCTTTGGGGTGTTTTAGGTCTTCGGGGTCTTTTGGGTCTTCAGGGGCTTTTGGGTCGTAAGGGTATTTTTGGTCCTTTGGGCCTTTAAGGGTATTTTGGGTATTCAAGGTCTTTAAGGTCTTCGTGGTGTTTTGGGTCTTTGTAGTCTTTAAGGGTATTTTGGGACTTCAGGGATCTTGGTGGTCTTAAGGGTCTTGGGGGACTTAAAGGGTTGTCCAAGGTCTGAGGGGTCTCAGTAGTATAAAGGGTCCAAAGGTATATTCCAACAGTACGTAATTAAGAGTTCACGGACTGTGTTTTGGGTATTACTTTTATTTGAAGAAGAAGACGTTTTCGTCACAAATAAACAAACACACAAACAAACATCACCATGTACGTTTGCTCTATAATAATAAGATAGGATGCCTGTAACTTGGGCATGTATGTATAAGTAGGAGGAGGGGTAAACCAGTGTATGTGTGTATGTATATACATAGAGTGTATATTGCATTTGATGTGGCGGGAGGGAGGGGGGGGGGGGGGGTAGGGAAGGCGGATAGTGGGGAGAAGACAAACCTTGCCAAGTTTTCGTATGTAAAAGAAAACCAGCTTAGATTTTTCAAAATCCTTCAGAAAGACCCAAGGCCGCCATCGCATGGATGTTTGGGGAATAGAATGTACTATTACAAATTTGCTGTTTCTAATTTGTTTCATTGTTTTCATAAAACATCATCTCTGATCATTAATCATGACCTCCGCCCCTGAAGGTGGAGGAGGTTATGGTTTCACACCGGTTTGTCTGTAAGCAGGATATCTCAAAAAGTTGTGGACAGATTCGGACAAATTAGATGGATAGGTTGGGTGTGTGACAAGGACAAATTGATTAGATTTTGGTGAAGATCTGGATCCGGATACTGGAATTTTTTTTAGTGATTCTTGGACATTTGAGAGATAGAGCCAAAAATGATATATAGCACAATATCTCAAAAAGTTATGGATGGACACAGTGGGGTCTTTAACGTCCACCAACTAATGCCAGCAGACAGGATACCAGTTTAACGTTGATCCGAGGAACGGCACACACATTGATTAATAATCCTGCCTCTGAAACACTGGGATGAAAGTTTATAGCTGGGTGGGGATTCAAACCTAGACAAGACAGATTAGAGTGAGTGAGTGTGTGTACCTCTAGAGTCTAGGCCAGGGGTCAGGAACCTTTTTGACTGGGAGAGCCATAAAAGCCAAATATTTCTAAATATATTTCATTGAGAGCCATATAGTATTTTTAACGTATAATAAATTAAATATGTCTTACTTTTAATGCGACTTCTGGTGCTGCATGGTTTTGCTGATGGCCTTGTAGTCTGGTTCATACGTGGTGAGGTTGAGCTTCATGCAGGCGTTGAGGCTTCCATCAGTTAAACGTGAGCGTAGGTTGGTCTTAATGTTCCTCATATGCGAGAATGACTGCTCACATGCATATGTAGAGCCACACATGGTCAATACGGCAATACTCACACGCTGCATTGTGTGGTATGTCACAGGAAGCTCGTTCCAAGTTTTAAGAATCAGCTGGTCTTCAGGTTGAAGATTTTTCATTTCTGTCCACTTGTGTTCCCTCGCCAGCTCTGCTCGCTGTCGCGCAAGACTTTCCAACTCTCCATTAAGTGACTTGAACTTACTCATCCACATGTCTGATGCCTTCAGGTCAGCAACTTCCAGCTCAAAGTCTCCGATAGAGACCCCGGGGATGCATGTCAGGTCGATTTTGTCCACTGCACACTCATGTGGATGAGTGATGAACTTGAAAAGACCAGTGCGCGCACGAAATTCTCCAAAACGTGCTTTGAATGACTGCAGGAGATTGGACGTAAAGCCAGCTAGCTGCTGGAGATCCAGATGTTGAGTGGAGTCACTTGCTAAGCATGCATCTCTAAATTGTTGCAGTCTTTCAAAGTGCAGAAGACGACCTGTTTCAATGTCCCTGAGAAAGACTTCCAGCTTGCTTTCAAATGCAAACACTGCTTGTTGAAGGGATGAGATTGTATTTCCAATACCTTGCATTTTCACATTGAGCTGGTTCAGATGGCCAGTTATGTCCACGAGATAGTGAAACTGCAGGAGCCAGTCAGTGTTGTCTAGCTCAGGATGCTTGACGCCTTTCATTTCAAGAAAAGTCCGGATTTCACTCAGGCAAGCTGCAAAACGGCTGAGCACCTTCCCCCTTGACAACAAACGCACGTTGCTGTGTAAAAGCAGACCGGGATAATGATTCCCAACTTCTTCTAACAGAGCTTTAAACTGGCGATCATTTAAAGCTCGGGCAACAATAAAGTTGACCACTCGAATGACCAGCGACATCACCTCACCAAGCTCCTGGCCACACGTCTGAGCGCAAAGCGCCTCCTGGTGCAGGATGCAATGAAAACTTAGGATGGCTCTCTTTTCATGTTCACGGAGAAGCGCTACAAATCCTTTGTTCTTCCCCAACATACAGGGTGCACCATCAGTACAGACAGAAATAAGTTTATCCATCGGTAGTTTTTTTTCTTTAGCAAACTCCATGAAAGACGTGAATAAATCCTCTCCACTTGTTGTCCCTTTCATTGGCAAAACAGCCAAGCTTTCCTCACGCAGTGTGTCACCTGCAGCATACCTGGCAATTATACTGCACTGAGATAGATGGCTAACGTCTGTTGACTCATCTAACGCGAGAGAAAAGTATGTCCCGGCGTTTATGTCCTTAATTTGTGTTTCCTCGACTTGATTTGCCATCATGATGCTACGATCGTGCACAGTTCTTGCTGACAGGGGCATGTCTTTTATTCGTTTGATTATCTTGTCTTTATTTGGGAAGTCATCAAACAGTTCATTGGCCACATCAAGCATGAATGTTTTGGCATACTCGCCATCTGTGAATGGCTTTCCATTCCTTACTATTGCCAAAGCACCCGCAAAGCTAGCGGAATTCCCGTCACCTTGTTTGGTCCACACACGTAGTTGCTGCTGACTCGCCTGCACTCTCCGCTGTAGCTCCTCGCATGCCCTTTTCCTGCTGTCCCCCGCTGGATATTTCGATGCAAATGAAGCATGGTGCGTATCGAAGTGCCGCTTTATATTTGACCGTTTCATCGATGCAATTTTATCATTGCATATTAGACATACCGCAGATCCTGCTCTCTCACCAAATGCAAATTCCTCTGTCCACGCAGCCTGGAATGCACGGTAATCATCGTCTTTTTTTCTTTTCGCCATCTTTTCCGTTACAAGGGTTGAAGCGGATAAACTAGTTGGCTATCTGATAAAATTGATTTCTTCACCTTTACAATGACGCGGACATGCTCGCGAGCCATTGGTTCCCGACCCGACCCACGGGTGACCCGTGACCCGTGAAATTTATCTTCAGAACTAATTTCTGTTTACTTTAAAATGACACAGTATTATTAAGAAATATCACAAGTATTTTAAAATCAGTTCCAAACTGATTTTTTTTTTTGATTTTTTTTTTTTCAACTCAAAATTGTCTGGGAGCCATATGCCGTCACCGGAAGAGCCATATACGGCTCGCGAGCCATAGGTTCCCGACCGCTGGTCTAGGCCATTCTGTCAGCCCCACATATTGTTACATGGAAAGAGAGGGGGGACCCAGATTGTTGCAAGAATAGTATGTTAAGTGTTTCCAGTAGGTTAGATTCCCATGTATCAGGGACCTGTCAGAGTAATTCTTCTTGTAAAATGTGATGCTGAGGAGGCAGCGTATGTAATTTATGTACAGTATAGTCAGGGTAAGATTGTATGCGTAAAAACCTCTTGTTAGCGGACGGGGCCAAGTGAGGACTTGCGGCCACAAAAGGGAGCAATGAGGTTGCACTTCAAAGGGCCGTCATGAACTGTTCAGCCGGCGCATCATAAGCCATGGTGGCGAGATGCAGTGTAGGGCCCGAAAGAGGGTAAGCCTATTTATAATGAGGCCGCACCATGGACGAGACGGCTCTAAAGATTACACCCTACACAAGAAACGGACAGCCAATCACAGGACCTGCCACAGGTGAAGGCAATCAGAGTCCAGGAGGGTTGGATCGGTACATGCGCCCGTGGTAGAGTTGCAGTGTGACCCGTTGGAAAAGAACATCGTTTTCTGTTTCTCTTGCTGGATCTCTTAGTGTCCAGCTTTTTTGTCGGCGGGATAAGGACTGTTCTCTGGAAACGTGGACGCCGCCTCAAACTTCCTCGGATCACCTGCATCACTCATGCACCATTCCTGTTCCTGAGCTGCACCACTCATCACACCATATGTAAGTTCTTGCCTGCTTACCCCGTTGTTTAGTGAGAGGTCTGTGGCACCTAGTGTGGTTAGGATTGTTCTTTATTCATCCTTGTCGACAAGTTTACATGTTCCCACATCCATCTTTGTGTCTGTTTACTCGCATGGTTTGTTCCAATTTGCACGTACCGTTCACCTTTCTTTCTGTACTCATAAACTCGAATAAAGGTAAGAAACGTTTTCCATCCTCTGCCTTTCGTGTGTGTTGCTATCAAATTTGGTTCATGTGGGGTGGGGTGACCTTGGAATACGGTAAAGTTGTAGATTAATTACACTGAATGCAGTAGCTGGAAACCTTTCGGCTGTTCACCCGATAAAAGATCCCAGCGCAGACGGTCCATATTAACGGAGGCTGACTGACGCGACAATACATACGAGGTTCACTGCAAAAGTAAAATGCCCCACAATATTTTTACAACACTATAATTATTCTACAGCATTGTTACTTATACAGTGGAGGACGTAGAGTACTTATAGTAGAGGATGGGGAAGACCGAGAAAGACTTGGCTAAGGGTGGTGGAAGAAGAAATGCGGGCAAGGGGGTTAACAAGGGGAGATGCAGAAAATAGGACAAAATTGAGAAGATTGTCATGGGGACCGCAAGGCTAACCCCCGCTCTAGCAGGGAAAACGGCCTGAAAATGCCTGTTGTGTTGTATTGTTACTTATACAGTGTACATCCTCCCCACCTCATAATTTGAGAATTATATTAGCTTCCCACATGTGGTGTTGCTGTAACAGTCGTCAAACATGGCTGCCCCCATGGATCTCCGTTAGAAGAAACGTGTTGTTATTGAATTATTGGTGTGTGAGAAGGAGACTAGTGGAAACATACATAAAGTGACTGCAGAATGCATATGGGGTGATGCTGTCGACCTCAGCACAGTTGGTTGATGGGCCAAGTGGACAACATCCTCAAGAGTTGGACATGCTGACATGCGCGACTGCCCTTGCAGTGGCAGGCCATGATCAGCATGGACGAATGTCAATTTTGAAAATGTGAACAACATGGGGAGACTGAACATAAAAAGTGCTCTTGTTCCACAATGGTAAAACATAGTCGTGGCCAAAAATATTGACACCTTTGCACTTTTTTCAAATAACTCACAATTTTCTCTAAAAAATAAGTTGAAATTTACAAAAGTATTTGGTCTCCACAATTCTTTATTTCACTGTTAATATTACAGAACCTTTGTTTTTGATTCAGAACTTAATATATCCTTTGAAATCAGAAAATAAAAAGAAATGGCATTGACAAAATTATTGACACCCGAGACTTAACATTTGGTAGCACAGACTTTGGACAAAATAACTGCAGTCAAGCGCTTCCGATAGCCATGAATGAGCTTCCTACACCTCTCTACTGGCAGTTTGTCCCACTATTCTTGTGCAAACTGCTCCAGTTCTCCCAGATTTTAAGGGTGCCTTCTCCCAACTGCTGTTTTCAGATATCCCCACAGGTGTTCAATGGGATTTAGATCTGGACTCATTGTTGGCCACTTCAGAACAGTCCAGCGTTTTGTCTTGAACCATTCCTGGGTGCTTTTTGAAGTGTGTTTGGGGTCATTGTCCTTCTGCAAGACCCATGACGTTCGACAGAGACCAAGCTTTCTGAAATTGTGATGAACATTGCACTCCAAAATGCCTTGGTAATCTCCTGATTTCAGGATGCCAAGGACACATTCATGGCTCCCAGTGCTAGAGGCAGCACAGAAACCCCAAAACATCACTGAACCTCCTCATGTTTGACTGTGGGGAAGGTGTTTTTTCTTTGAAGGCTTCATTTTGTTTTGTGTAAACATAGAGATGATGTGCTTTACCAAAAAGCTCTAATTTGGTCTCACCTGTCCAAAGGACATTCTCCCAGAAGGATTTTGGCTTGTTCAGGTGTGTTTTGGACAACTCTAATCGGACTTTCTCAGCAGTGGAGTTCTCATGGGTCTCCTACCATAGAACCCTCTTTCATTGAGTTGGCGAAGGATGGTGCGAGTTGAAACTGTTGTAACTTGTGTCTGAAGTTCAGCTTGAATCTGTTTGGCAGTTGATCGAGGTGCTTTCTCCACCATTCAAACAATCCTTCCCTGCAATCTTCGATCAAGTTTTCTCTTGTGGCCACGTCCAGGGAGGTTGGCTACAGTGCCATGGGCCTTACACTTCCTGATAACATTGCGTACGGTGGACACAAGAATGTAGGGACAATGACAGGGAGATCAGGAGAAGTGGTGGAAGTATTGGTCAGAAGAAGAGTGGACATATGTTGTGTGCAAGAGACGAGATGGAAGGGAAGTGGTGTGAGAATGGTGAAGGGTAGGCAGGGACAGAAATACAAGTTTGTGTGGCAAGGGTGCCTGGAGGGTGTGAATGGTGTTGGTGTCCTGTTTTCTGAGGAGTTTGTAGACAGTGTGACTAGAGTGAGTGAGAGGTTGATGATGGTGAAAATGATGATTGGAAAGCTCTTGGTGAACGTCATCTCGGGATATGCTCCGCAGGTTGGTCGGAGCGATGAAGAGAAGGACAAGTTCTGGTGTGCGATAGAGAAGCTGATGGAAAACGTGAAAGAGGAGGAAGTTGTTGTGGTAGGAGGAGACCGAAATGGACATGTGGGAAGGAGTATGGATGGTTTTGAGGGAGTTCATGGGGGTTACGGATATGGTGTGAGAAATGGAGACGGTGAAAGGATTTTGGAGATTGCTGATGGAGCTGATTTGTTGATTTGTAATACTCAGTTCCAGAAAGAGGATAATAAGCTTGTTACATACACGTCAGGTGGGTCGACTACAACCGCTGACTACCTGATGGTGCGTAGGCGAGATAGGGGGCACCTCCGGGACACAAAGGTGATCCTGGGGAAGGGAGGGTGTTTCACAGCACCACTTGGTTGTCTGCGACATAAGGGTGAACGGTGCGAGGAGAGCTCGGCGGGTGAAGTACCAACCGAGAATGAAGGTGTGGAGGCTGAAAGAGGCGACAGTAAGGGAGGCATTAAAAGAGAGGCTGAGTAGAGTAGAGGATGATGTGGTTGAGCTTGAAAGTGGTTGGATGTCAATGAAAGCTAGTCTGTTGGGAGCCGTTGGTGAGGTATGTGGATGGACAACAGGACCACCGAGGCACTCGGAAACATGGTGGTGGGATGATGAAGTTGGAAAGAGGATTGATGAGAAGAGGAAGAAGTTCAAGGAGTGGCAGAAGGCAAAGGGTACGGGAGCAGAAACAGCAGAGCATGAAAGTTATAAGGCAGCGAAGAAGGCTGCAAAGAAAGAGGTAGCAAAGGCACAGGAGGCATGTAGGAAAATGTTCGGAGAACGCTTGGATTCGGAAGAGGGTCAGAGAGCAGTATTCAGGATTGCAAAGCAGATAGCGAAAGAGAGGTGTGATGTGATTGGGGTGAGTTGCTTGAAGGATGAAGTGGGACAAATCGTTGTGGACCCAGATGGAATTAAAGGAAGATGGAAAAGATATATGGAAATGCTGTTGAATACAGAGAATGAATGGGATGGCAACATGGAGAGTAACCCAGTTTTAGGACCGCTAGAGAAGATAACTGAGAAGGAAGTTGAGGAAGCGATAAAAGCAATGGAGTAGAAAAGCGGGAGGGCCGACGGGAGTTGTGGGAGATATGTTTAAGGCAGCAGGAAGTTGGGGTGTGAAGAGAATGACAGAGATCTGTAATCTGGCGGTGAAAGAAGGCCGTATTCCAGTGGATTGGGAACTGAGTATCCTCGTCCCTCTATGCAAGGGGAAAGGTGACCCTCTAGAGTGTGGCTCGCATCGAGCGATAAAGTTATTGGAGCATGGAATGAAGGTATTGGAAAGGGTGTTGGAGAGGAGGATAAGGAAGAAAGTGAAGATTGAGGAAATGCAGTTTGGATTTATGCCAGGAAGAGGAACGACAGACACGCTTTTTATTGTGAGGCAGTTGCAGGAGAAGTACATGGAGAAGAGGAAGAAGTTGTTTCTTGGGTTTGTTGATCTGGAGAAAGCATTCGATAGGGTTCCACGCAAAGTATTGACATGGGCAATGAGGAAGTTAGGAGTGGAGGAATGGTTGATCAGAGTAGTGATGGCAATGTACAAAAGAGCACGCACAGCTGTAAGGACGAAGGACGGGAACAGTGGTGAGTTTGAGGTGAAGGTGGGAGTGCATCAGGGGTCGGTACTAAGTCCACTACTATTTGTAGCTGTGATGGAGGTGCTGGCTCAGAACGTAAAGGAGGGTTTACCGTGGGAGTTGTTGTATGCAGATGATCTGGTGTTGATTGCGGAAAGTATGGATGGACTGAAGGAAAAGATGAACAAGTGGAAGGAATGTATGGAGACAAAAGGTGTGTAGGTGAATATCGGAAAGACGTAGGTGATGGCAAGTGGTAAAGCATGTGGTGAGGTGGAAAGAACTGGGAATTGGCCGTGTGCTGTGTGCAGGAAGGGTGTCGGAGTGAACTCCATTCAATGTACAATGTGCGCTGAGTGGGTTCATCAAAAATGTAGTGGTCTGAGGGTCATTAACCAGTGCGGCAGCTACATTCAAATGTAAGGTGTGCACAGAGGGAGCTGCAGATGGAGGAAATGTTGAGTTGGATCTTGGAGACGGCGTGAAGCTGGAAGGTGTGAAAACATTTTGCTACCTCGGAGACATGCTGAATGGAGAAGGTGGATCAGACTCGGCAACGGTTGCTAGAGTGAGATGTGCATGGAAGAAGTTTCGGGAACTGAGTGGCGTGCTGATGAGGAGGGGAGTGTCGTTGAAGCTGAAGGGAAAGGTGTATGCTGCATGTGTGAGAAGTGTTATGATTTATGGGAGCGAGACATGGGTAATGAATGTAGAGCAGCAACGAAGGCTGGAAAGGGTGGAAATGCGAATGGTTCGATGGATGTGCGGAGTATCGTTGAGAGAGAGAGGAAGACAAATGATGAATTGTGAAAAATGATGGGAATAGAGCCTGTGATTGATGCTGTGAAGAGGAACAGGTTGAGATGGTTTGGTCATGTGTTGAGGAAGGATGAAAGTGACTGGTTGAGAAGAGTGATGGAAATGAATGTAGAAGGAAGTAGAGGACGGGGAAGACCAAGAAAGACTTGGCTAAAGATGGTGGAAGAAGAAATGCGGGCAAGGGGGTTAACAAGGAGAGATGCAGAAAATAGGGCAAGATGGAGAAGATTGTCATGGGGACCGCAAGGCTAACCCCCGCTCTAGCAGTGAAAATGGCCTTAAAATGCATGTTGTTGTTGTTGGACACAGGAACATCAAGGTCTCTGGAGATGGACTTGTAGCCTTGAGTTTGATTTGATTTGACATGATTGGCTACAATATTGTGTCTCCTCAGACAATTCTCTGGTTTTCTTTATGTTCTCCATGCTCATTGCGGTACACACAGTGACATAAAACAGCAGAATGACTCCCTTTCTCTATTCAAACTGGTTGAATGAGTGATTCTTATATTGCAGGAACCTGCAACTCATCACAGGTGAGTTCAATTCCAAAGTAAAGGAGAATCACCTGCTTGAAATGTCATTATTTCTAACAACTTCTAAAAGGTGCCAATAATATTGTCCGGCCCATTTTAGGATTTCTGTGGGGAATAAGCTAAAATTTAGTAATTTTTTTAACTTTTTTTGTTTTGTTCCACTGCAAACCAAAGAAATACATTTGTGGATATCAAAATATTGTTCAGTTTCAACAATTTTCTGGAAGAAATGGTGCATTATTTGAAAAAAAAGTGCAAGCGTGCCAATATTTTTGCCCACGACTGTATGTGTATCGTATCGAAATACCAAGAAACAAAAGCTGACCTTTACTTTTGCCTCATTTTGATCTCAAATCCAAATTTCTTGAGTAAATAGCAACAATACCAAATTTGACTTCACCGTTCCGATACTTTTGGAGGGCACTGTATATTGCTTTGCATAAGTTATTGAGGACTGACATGCTCTTTATCTGAAGATTCAAGCTGGACCGACTTTGACCCTGATTTTTATCATAAACTTGCCCATTTCTCATATCACCGTACTCGTATATAATATTTCCTGATTCAAATTTGAGCCATTTTAGAAGAAATTAATTCATATTTGACATCAATAGATCTTTGTAATCTTGAAATGCAGGTCAATTTTCAGGTTTTTGTGTAACTTGCATGTAATTTATGTGAAACATTCTTAGTGAATGCTCAGCAGCAAAAATTGAAATTTGACATGACCTTTAATTTCCAATGAAGTGACATCAAACATGAATGAAATTTCATATGAATTGGGTCAAATATAGATTAGGAAACAAAACCTTTAAGATGATATGGAACTTGTATAGGTTTGTTTATGGTAAGGTTTAAGGAGGTTAAATCCCAAATAAGGGTTGCGTTTTTGTATATTTTTGGGAGAGAAAGCAAAGGAAAATTTAAATTTTCAGGCTGACATGTGACAACAAAATGTCATCTGATCTTGCAAGGGTAGCTACGATTTTGGCAATATTGATATCAAAAAATGCGTAAGACTCGTCGAAAAACAATCACGAAACAATACGACACAATCCATAGTGGTTGCAAAGTAATCACAAATTTTGTACAGGGGTGATATTGACGCTGCCCTACCAGACAAACAGATAAATCATGAATCTGCTTACTTGTAGGTCTTTGATTAGTTAAACAGCTGAAAACCACTACTTAAGCTACTTCTGGAATTTTTTCCCAAAAATTCAAGCGAAAGTATTCAATGTTTTCAAGATCCCAATATCTACACCCCCACTAAATCGACATTTTCTGTAACTTTTACGTTGACATTTTCGCGAATTCGGCCAATCAACGCCTGCACCATAATTATCAAACATCCCAAAAAACATTTTTTTTCAAAACTTGGTGGAATCTAACAAATTTTGGAAAGGAGCAACTTCAGGGTGCCCTCATTAATCCCTGAAAGTTTCAGCTTGCTATGTCAAATCCTCTCAGAGCAGTAGATGATACATACACACATATTTCCCTCCATTATTGTAAGATTAATGATGGCAGTCCAAATGGCCTCCTTTGTTTCCATTGCAATCCTTTGGAGTAGAAATCACAATTCTGCTGCTTGTTTTATTTGTGGCATGTGACTGGAAATTGTTGGCCGATATGACGCCGCTATTGCCTCATTTTTAACCACACTCACACAGAGTCTGTCAATGTTATAATGACAGATCGATGCCAGGGCGTCATCAGACCGCTTTCAGGCAGCCAGCTCTGCTGATAAGATGCAATGCAGCCCATTGCAGTTTTTCAGATGAGAATCTTCTTAGACAATGCCACTGAGATTCACCGAGTTTGGTTTGTTTTGCTTTCGCGTATTACATGTTTGATGCCAGGTGGGGCATCGCCATACCGTTTGTTTGATGCCATACCGTTTGATAAAGCCATTATGATTTGCTGCCATTCCACGTGGGTTTCCTGGCAGAACTTCAAGTGCCACAAAAATATAAATTAAGAGATCACAAAAGCAATCAAATGCAATATTTTTGATGAAAGGAATTCTGTGTTGAAGTGAGAGCGGGAACACCAAGTTAAAGGTGGGTCCAGTAATGAAACAGTCATTGCCAAGGGGGCTATATTTTGTTTTGAAAATCGCCCTCCAACGACCCTCGGCGTAGTTTGAGGACTGTTGGCAAATTCATGCCAACATTTGTTGAGAAACTCAAAATAACATGCTGCCCAAATCCTGCTGCTGAAGGTGGCAATGCATCATCCCTGTCCATCTAAACAATTGCTAAACGTTTGTTATAGAGATGTGTGAGTAGTTGATAAAAAACTCTGTATTGTTGATACTAGTTTTTCATTATAAATAGAACTAGAACAACGTGACTGTGTCGCCAATATACCTCAGCATAGTCCCACAACGGGTAGATGCCATCACTCTGCATATGTATGGGTAGTGGATCATGTTTGTGAAGTTTCGTGTTGATCAGATAAGGTTCGTTTTTCTATCCAAGATGGCTGCCAAACCACGTGACCTATGACATCATAATTTTCAAACTATACGCAACAGTGCTGTTAGATAATATTTGTAAAATTTGGCATCGATAGGGTGCACGGTTTCAGAGATATAATTATTTAATATTTTCCTTCAATCCAAAATGTCTGCCAAACCATGCGACATATGATGTCATAAATTTAATATTTCAATACAAATGAGTCATAGATCATGTGCATGCAATTTCAGATTTTTAGGATAAGGAGTTCGATTAAAACATTTTTGGCTGGTATACCACTTCACCTCTGATGTCATCATTATCATGGTTTTGTTCCCCATTGGGAGTATTTGACAATGTGCCAAGTTTAACATTTTTCCATTCAGCGGTTTCCAAGAATTTTATTTTAATTATTTGTGTTTAATCCAACATGTCTGCCATACCATGTCACCTATTACCTATTGTCACCTATGTCACAATTATCATAAAAACATTTTGCATGGGTGTCACTCCTACCCTGAAAGTTTTGTCTCAATCGGACATATGCTTGCTGAGAAAAACGAGGTTTAGCCAGTACGGACAGACAACCCGAAAACGTAATGCCACCGGCGACTTTGTCGGCAGAGGCATATAAAGCAGCTCAAGAGCTGCTTTCTAAAAATAAATGCCAGTTACATTTGGCACGGTTTTGGCAAAGTTTGTAGTTTATCAAAGACCCAATGTATTGAAATTGCTGACATTTTGGGTTTATTCGGACAATAATACTTTAAACAAGGTAGAATCGTCAGCCAAGCGAGACAACATTTGCACGTATTAAAGCCAACATCCCTCATTTCACGGACACAAATGAAACCAATAAGCAATTTTGGGCAATCGGTAAAGGAAAACCGATGCACTTAACGGCCAGGAAAGTTGGTTTCTTTCAAAGTATGAATTGCTGCAACAAATATATCATGCCAAATGCAGCGACGGACAATGCAAAATCTCTTATGTTTCTTCAAGTACTGCTGGCCCCTTTAAACAAGTCACAACCACAAAGCACAAACGATAATTTTGCACCAAATCTCACTATTGCGAACATATAAAAATGGCTTGCGACACTGTGGATGCATAAAGCTCACAACTTCCATAGTTTTGTAGGTACAAGTTTCACTTCTCAACACCCGTGATCGTTTGAACCTCCCCAAGTGGATAGCAGAAGACTGTACGAGGCCCTTCCGGTGATAAAACTGTATCTTTCATTGAATTTTGTTTCAAAGACAATGGCACGGTACGATTTCACACTTTGCGCTCAACTGGCAGTTTTGCCAAAGCAGTTTCAGGCCGACGAGTTTCTCGGGTCGTCATTGAGCCATGCTTGTTGCGTATATATCCTGTTTTTTTTTTGAATGGAAGCAATTGGATGTGCAAGGCTTCATCGCTTGGAAGCGCACATTCTACATCACACGCTCACGGATGTTAACGCAAGAGCTCATGGCACAAGCACATTCGCTTCACTGATGCTCACCTTCTCCTTTGCCGCAAGCAGTCACATGTTAAGAGGTGCAATCGTTCTGAACCATCTAAGGATAAATTACCGACAGCACAACACACCATAGCACAACATCCAGCTGTTGCAGTCAAATCAACTACGTTATAAATACTGTATGGACAAATATATCTGTACATGTACAAGAGCAACTCAACAGTACTCCACTGCAAATTCAAGCAAAAGCAGAATTGTTGTTAATTTTTTTTATTTATCCTTAAAGACTGCCGGAAAGTGTTGAAACGAATATGTTAACTTTGCAGATAGCCAGTCTTACTATTAAAGTGACACTCAAATCCATTTCTATATTTACAGATTTTTATGGCCCACCAAGCACAGTTTCCTTTCTTCCGAGCAACTACGGTTTGGTATTCCATCACAAACAGATGTGTCACTATTAAACATAGTTCATTTCCTCCTTGTATGAAACTGTTTAAAATTATCACCATCCATTACTATTACCAGAGTACAAAACCCAAAAGTTTCATTTCACCCTAGTTTTTGTTTTTAATCTCGAATAACCACAAGCTTCCCACAACTACACGTGCTGTCTGCAGTAAATGAGCCATAAAGGAATTAATCATACATACTTGCATAATAGTTTTTATCACGTTGCAGCAAACCCAACAGCAACCTTTCCTGCCTGCAGGACGGCAGCGTGCAGGCCATACTGCAGCCCCAAAGTGCCCAGGCCACGATAGAAACCCCATCGACCTTCTTCTCGCAGTACAGTACGAATGCAGTCACCGGCACCTTCGTAACACGTGTTCACAGGCAACAGAGGCTGTCCCCCAGGCTCGGTGCAGTCGACAATGGACCGGGTGCCCTGGACATGAAGGCGTGTCACCACCATCTCAAGTGGCAGCAATGCGGCATCCGCGACGAGGTTGGAAACCAGTCCCGCTGTCAACTCGGAGATATGCATATCAATTGAGTGGGCCTCGTCAGATGGCAGCATTGCATGCCGTGGAGCACGTAGTGAACAGACCAGACGACGGATGAGCTTTGCAAGCAAATAATGCAGGAGACATAATGTAAGAGTTGGCAATGCCAGCAGATGCAGTGGAAGGAGGCGTTTGCTGTGCGGAATGCCGAGGCCTAAGGCACGGCAAAAGCCCTCACGTATGCAGTCGAGAATGCTGGGCGAGTCCCGTATCATCTCACTCTGCAAAAAACAAAAAAACAAAGGGGAGGCCATTATTTTAAAATGGAGAAAAACGCAAGAATAACATACAAATGGGAGACAAAAGATGGAGGTGAAACATTGACAGTGTGTGACATCATTTGAAGTACCATATTTAAATTAAGTCTCCAAATAAATATGGTAATACCAAAGTAATGAAACAAATCAGATCCCTGGCCAACAACACTGGCAGAATTTTTATGTACAAGTGTAGATATGTCAGTGAGAATTTAAAAGGAGGGGTGGGTGGGGGAGAGGAAGAGAGAAAAGGAAATTTTTATGATTATATGATTGTGTGATTACAGCAGTGATTCATCGTGTGATTACATCAGTGATTTATAGTGTGATTGCAGCAGTGATTTATAGTGTAATTACAGCAGTGATTCATTCATCGGATGATTACAGCAGTGATTCATAGTGTGAATACAGCAGTGATTCATTCATCGGATGATTACAGCAGTGATTCATTCATCAGTGATTCATTCTTCCAACGCAAAATTGAAAACATCTACAACAGCTTGACCACCGCCGCACCCGCTCCCCCTCAAACCACCTGCCCCTCCTTATCCTGCCATCCCCTGTCTCAATTCTCCCCAGTCTCCCCTACTGACCTCTCTGAACTCCTCATCGGAATGAAAACTGCCACCTGCACTCTTGACCCCATCCCCTCCAGCTTTGTCAAGGCCTCCCTTCCTGCTCTCTCTCCACTTATCATTGCAACAATAAACTCCTCCCTGTCTACAGGCATCGTCCCACCATCCCTCAAAATTGCTGCTGTTACCCCCATTCTGAAAAAACCTGGACTAAACCCTGACACCCTAAATAACTTCAGACCCATCTCCAACCTACCCTTTCTGTCAAAGGTTTTGGAACGCGCTGTAGCCACTCAACCCAAACATCACCTCTCTGCCAATAACCTGTATGAAACATTCCAATCCGGATTCCGCTCCAACCACAGTACTGAAACTGCTCTCCTCAAAATCACCAACGACCTTCTCCTCTCCTCTGACGCTGGCAACCTCAACATTCTCATCCTCCTCGACCTCAGCGCCGCCTTTGACACCATCGATCACACCATCCTCCTCACCCGACTTGAAACCACCTTTAACATTACCGGCACTGCCCTCTCTTGGATTAAATCATACCTCTCTGACAGACGTCAGTTCATCTCCATCAATAACTGCAAATCCCCCACTGCTCCCCTCCCCCAAGGTGTCCCCCAAGGTTCAGTTCTTGGCCCCCTCCTCTTCATCCTTTACCTGTCCCCCCTCGGTCACTTAATCCGCCGTCATGGTCTCCAATTCCACTGCTTCGCCGATGACATCCAGCTTTTCATCTCCACCAAGTCCATCTCCACCGCCACCCACTCTATCCTGACAAACTGCATCACTGAAATAAAATCCTGGCTTCAAATCAACTTCCTCAAACTTAACTGTGATAAATCTGAAATAATCATCATTGGCCCAAAAACGCCCACCAAGTCCACCCATAACTTTGCCCTCAACATCGACGGTTTCCCAGTATCCACCTCCCCTCACATCCGGAATCTTGGCATCATCTTTGACCAAACCCTCTCCTTCGACAAATACACTAAACAGATCACAAAGACAGCCTTCTTTCACCTGAAAAACATCGCCCGTCTCCGTCCATCCCTCTCCTCCGTGGCTGCAGAAACCCTCATCCACGCCTTCATCACTTCCCGTCTGGACTACTGCAATAGCCTCCTTTATGGTTCACCCTCAACAATCACCAATAAACTCCAATACATTCAGAACTCCGCTGCCCGTCTACTCACCCATTCCCGGACCCGTGACCACATCACCCCCGTCCTTTACAAGCTTCACTGGCTCCCCATCTCCCAGAGAATCCAGTACAAAATCCTCCTCTTGACCTACAAAGCCCTCCATAACCAGGCCCCATCCTACCTGGCTGACCTCCTCTCCAGACACACTCCCACCCGCAACCTCCGCTCTGCTGGTACCAACCTCCTGACCCCCCCCATCTGGACCAAATTTAGATCCTGGGGGGACAGGGCCTTCTCCATCGCTGCTCCCACCCTCTGGAACTCGCTACCTCACACCATCAGAGACTCCTCCTCACTCACCACATTCAAAACATCACTCAAGACCCACCTGTTCAACACTGCATTCAACATTTAACCCACAGCATCTAACCCCTGACTATCTCCTCTCCTTCTCCCTCCTTTGTGCTTTGAATATTTCCCTATTGATTCTTCTTTTTTTGCAATTGTTTTTATGTTTTGCTATGCATTATGTTTTGCACTCTGTCAAAGCGTCTTTGGGCTTCCTGAAAAGCGCTATATAAAATAAATGCATTATTATTATTATTATTATAAGGTGATTACAGCAGTGATTCAATAAGTTACAAGGGTGACACAAATTAAACTTAAGTCGTCAGCATGTAACATTTACCCACCTGAACTGTATCAACCAAGCTTGTAGAATAAAAGGGCATCGTGACCAGACATGTAATTCTGCAAAGGATGAGAAAAATAACAATAAATAAAAGACAAAACAGACTTTTAATAACAAATCTGTGATAGTTCAACAAGTCGTTGTTAAAAGCTAGCATGGATTGAAGCAATGCCCACTCAAACACAAATGACTTGGAAAAACATAGTACAAGGCTAAAAGCATATGTCACAACATAGTGTTGCAGCACACAGCCAAAATAGGGCCCCCTTCGGATGTTTCACTCCCCACGTGCTACCTTATCCCCGACATAACTCTGACTCACTCCCACCCTATATCAATCTTCACCTCAATCCCATCTTCCTATTTTGCTCCGATGAAGGGTTTATGCCCAAAACGTGAGCTTCTCCCAGCATACTTTGATCAGCACCTTGTAAATTCCGTTCACTGTTAGGGATATGCTCTAATTGGCTGGTGGATAAATTCCTGCTTCATAGTAATTTGGATTTCATCAAATGGCAAGTCCATGATGTCAGTCCAAATGCCTTGTGAAAATGAGATCACTGATGTACATGAGTACAAACAGGATGAATGAAATCCCACATTGAAAGTATATAGGAAGACCCATGAGTTTACAATCCAGCTGGAAGTTACATTTGTAAACTTCTATTTCATTTATGATGCAGGATATCACACAGGAGTTGAAAAAGGTACAATTGTGCTTTCACATACCAAAGTCTACCTTGCATGATTACCCATAAGCGTAAATGTTCCCATTGCCTGTGAATGCAAGGAAAGCAAAACCACGGTTCCCAAACATACCCCTTGAGAAGCATGTGAGCTCCCACCATTCTGGTGTTCCATACCATGGGAAAATCCCTACAAGGCAAAGTAGTTTCAAAAATAAAAGGTTCACGATTTTAATAAAAGTAGAAAACCAAACAAAAAAAAATAAAAAAAATCAATTTCCACAGCCTCAAAAGAGAGAAAAAAATAATTAAAGAACCTACATATACAGTCACGTGAAAAAGTAAGTACACCCCATGTAAAGTTTTGACTTTTTTAACATATTTAAACATACAGCTATTTGATCTTCATTTCAACAATATTGATAGATAAAGGGGATATAATATAACAAGTATCATGAAACATTTACATTTTGTAGTCCATTGTATAATTTAAATAAACATAAATGCAAATTTTGCATGTGGAAAAAGTAAGTACACCCCAACATTTATCACGACTTCAAATACGTAAAATTAGAATCAGATTCACCAGCTCAGGTGCAAATGATTAGAACATCGTTAGAGAGGATCTTGGAGGAACCTGTCTTATTTAAACCTCAGACATTTAGTTTGGTTTGCTCTTTGTTGTTGAAGTGTGCGGCGTCACCATGCCTAGATCAAAAGAGCTCGCTGAGGCCTTCAGAAAGAAGGTTTTAGATGCCTACGAGCCTGGGAAGGGATTTAAAAAGATCTCCAAACAATTTGAAATCAATCATTCGACTGTCCGGAAGATCATCGACAAGTGGAGAAGATTCCAAACAACTGCCAACTTGTTCAGGCCAGGCCGCCCCAGCAAGTTCAGCCCGAGAGCACACCGCAAGATACTGAAAGAAGTCTCTAAGAACCCCAGAATGTCATCACGGGACCTACAGGTAGCTCTTGCCACTGTTGATGTCAAAGTGCACGAGTCTACCATTAGAAAGAAGCTGCACAAATTTGATCTACATGGGAGGTGTGCCAGGAGGAAACCTTTGCTGTCCAGAAAGAACATCAGGGCAAGACTAAAGTTTGCAAATGAACACCTAGGCAAAGACCAGCACTTCTGGAACAATGTTCTCTGGACAGATGAGTCAAAGGTAGAGCTATTTGGCCACAGTACCAGAAGACATGTTTGGCAAAAACCAAAGACAGCATTTGACCACAAGAACCTGATACCAACTGTAAAGCATGGTGGTGGAAATATTATGGTTTGGGGCAGCTCTGCTGCATCGGGGCCTGGGCAGCTCACCATCATAGAATCCACTATGAATTCTTCATTGTACCAGAGGGTGCTTGAGGATAATGTGAGGCCATCTGTCGGAAAGTTGAAGCTCAACCGAAGGTGGACATTGCAACATGACAATGACCCTAAACATACCAGTAAATCCACCAAGGAATGGCTGAAAAGAAAGAAATGGAGGGTTCTGGAATGGCCAAGTCAAAGCCCGGATCTAAATCCCATCGAGATGTTGTGGGGGGATTTGAAACGAGCTGTGCATGCAAGAAACCCCTCAAACATCACACAGCTGAAAGAATTCTGCATGGAGGAGTGGGCAAAAATTTCTCCCAGTCGATCTCAGAGACTGGTAGACAGTTATAAGAAATGCCTACTTGAGGTTGTTTCTGCCAAAGGGGGCAATACCACCTATTAGAGCCAAGGGTGTACTTACTTTTTCCACATGCGAAATTTGCATTTATGTTGATTTAAATTCGACAATGGACTACAAAATGTAAATGTTTCATGATATTTGTTGTATTATATCACCTTTATCTATCAATATTGTTGAAATGAAGATCAAATAGCTGTATGTTGAAATATGTTGAAAAAGTCAAAACTTTACATGGGGTGTACTTACTTTTTCACGTGACTGTATATATATATACACATATACTCGGACATATAATATTTAATAAGAGCAGCAATTGTACAATGTGCATACTTCGGTAAGGTTGTATATTCTCCCAAAATGCCTTCCACCCCCAGTGTAAGGCCCTGGTGAATAAAGGTACTCCCAATTCCCTTCCACAATACTTTTGGGGTCTAGTGAAACAACAGAAATACCAATAATAAACCACAATCAAGCACTGTGTGAAATGCCCAACTTGAGGCATAACAATAGCCCACAAGTATGCAGTTGAGATTATTAGGTGAGTCTCGTATCACCTCGCTCTGTAAAAAAAGGAGAGGAGGTCATTATTTTAAAAGGGAGAAAAGGGCAAGAATAAAAAAATTAATGTGAGACAAAATGTGGGGACAATAAATTGACACTGTGACATAATCTAAATCAATTGGGTAATACTAAAGTGATAAGACAAACCGATCCCTGGTCATCAACAAATGTTCCTTGCAAAATTTTTATTTGTAAGTGTAGATATATCGGTGAGAAAAAAAAATAGAATAAAAGGAAATATATGTACATACATATAAATAAGCATCTGTCCAGGGTGGTATCTGACCTGCCCCTTGGGAGCCTTTAGCAAAACATTAGTTCTGTTGCAAGGTCTTGGGGAAGGCTGCCGAATGGGGTGTTTGTGGGTGCTATTCCTGCCTAACAACCCTGGTTCTGCAGTGCCCACTAGATGGTACTGTTAGAGTTGATGTTCCCACAAGATTCCCGCCAGAAAGCTAAAGGCCTGAACCTGGCTGTAGCGCCCTGGGAGGCCGTCTCATCATCTGGAACATCATTTTGCATATCCTTCTCTGCTAGTTCATGACTAGAGCCACACAGAGCACAATATTCCGTGAGGCCCTTCCAAGGCCACTAGTTTGCACTGTTGGTGCCATATGGAACACTCCTTTTTTGTCTGCAAAGATTCCTCTTTTCAGTGTTTCTGACATTATGCATAACAGCAAAAAGAATCAAGATATTACCATAGCCCAATCTTATGCAGCACTCATATCCTGCTCTCGCCAATTCACCCCCTCCTTTGCAAACATCTGAGGTCTTCATTCCAACCTCAACCCGACACACCATCTGCTGAAATCCTCTCAGCCAGATCTCCTGTTCCTTACCGACAGATTGCTGAACCCAACTCCACCACACACTTTCCAGTGCCATGTTACATCCTATATCACAGTTTCCATTCCAAATATGGTGCATGTGCTTATCAATCTATCTACCAAAGGCGTCGACACAGGTGCATCGACTGATGATCCCTGTCCTTCCATCTGTTCCATAATGATGATCCGTCGCCACAGACTCCAATCTTGAGCCAATTTTTGTCCCTCCTCCATTGACGTTATTTGTCTGGCCCTGCAATCTGCCTTGATGTATCAAAGTCCATCCACTTTCTTGGTGGTCTTCCTATTGGTCTGGTGCCATTTACTCTTCCTTGTATGAGGATTTTTGGAAGTCTCTTCTGGGACATCCTTTGAATGTGCCCAAAGAATGCAAGCCTTATTTGTGTTATATTCTCTGTTATTGTGTGTTTTACTCCGAGTGTTTCCCTTATAGTATTCCTTATTTTGTCCAGCCTAGTTACTCCCATTATTTTTCGGAGGCATGCCATTTCAAAAACAAGGAGTCTTTGTTCATCTTCTTGCTTTAATGTCCAAGTTTCTGACAATTCAAATCACGAGTCAATTATATAGATCTCATTTAATTAATACATTTTCCCATCTTCTTTCTTTGCTTTTTCACCCAGGGGGTATCAAAATAACGAAATACCATTGGTATCAAAATAATGTTTTTGGCTCTCACCCTTTTGAAAAAGGAAGAAGCTTATCGCACACATGCACACACGCATGGGTGCAAAAAGCTGATTCAAAGTATTCAAAGTTAACCAATACATATCGAAATACCGTATCATGCTGGGAAACCTTAACATTCCCAAATCCATTGAGCTGGCCAACCAAACCTGAGCTCTGCCAATGGCATATGTGAGGCGGGTGATGGTGAATGGCGTCAGGTGATAAGTTTTTGCCTGGTAGTTGAGCTGAAACGACAATAGGCATGCAGACAATAAATGATCCCTTGATTTAAACATAAGACCTAACGACAATAAATGAGCAAAAGGCAATGCAAGACTTGTTTGTCATAAATCATTTACAAACAATTTGAAGTGGTGTATTGACAACTTGTGCACCATTTAGTACCATATACTGACTGTTCGCAAAATAATGAATTGCTTAATATTAGGATTATATAACGGTTGTTGACGCTACTTATGACAGTTGTAACTATAGAGTTAGATTGAAAAAATGCAAAAGGTGTTAATGCCAGAACTTGGATTTTTCAGCTTATAGAAAAACGATGTCTTTGGGTAAATTATACTGGATGTCGGATATGGATCCGAGTGTTAAGGGGCAAATTCAAGAAGATTCAAGAAGATTCAAGATAAGGAACAATCTAGTATCAATGGAGAAACTTCTAGGAGGGGGGTTTTGTCAAAAGTATTTGGAGAGAGAATATAAAAGATGATAACGCCAGGAAGATGAGAATGGAGAGAGTGAAAAGCCAGTCACCCTTTGCTTTGTGCAGCGCACCTTGGTGTAACTGGAGTGTCGCTTAGAGTTATATCCAGTCTGCCAGCATTAATTGGTGGATGTTAAAGGTGTCCTTTGGTGACCTTTGGCAAGAAGAGTAGGCAAGCTATCGCCGGCACCCTGAACAAATTCCAAATTCCTGCCCTGACCTCCTGTGTCAGAATGACAATCCATCTGAGATTCTAACCTTAGCCAAGAAAATAATTTGCT
This sequence comes from Myxine glutinosa, assembly GCF_964187855.1. Lineage (NCBI taxonomy): Eukaryota > Metazoa > Chordata > Myxini > Myxiniformes > Myxinidae > Myxine > Myxine glutinosa. The sequence goes on along the minus strand of NC_136267.1, from coordinate 115,349,958 downwards.
CAGAGCCAACACTGTATCGAGCATGGTACTTGATATTAGTGCTATTTGTTTTAGTAAAAAGTTTTTACCACAATGAACTGACCTGGATGAACATCGGTCGATTACAGATACATGGTTTTTGACAATGTACATTGCAAAATTGAAAAATCACCCGATCAATGAAAATCTTAATGCAGCAAACAATACAAAAGCAAGGCTCACTCAACACCTTTACAAAATAATACCGAAGGGAATGTAAAATGTAGAAACAAACACATGTAATTCATCGACGCATGATAGCAAATATCACAAATGTTGCACCACAATCCACCCAGCAATAGTCAAATAAAAATAGAAACCTCCTAGAATGGTACTCGGTAGTGTGCATACCCCCGCCAGGCTGAATAGTTTATGTTTTGTATCCCACTGATAGGCTGGATCTGGAGTTGGACGTGAACCAAATCTAATCGGCTTGTTCTTGTCACCTATCCAACTCGTCCACCAAGTTTAGCCAATAACTCGTCCACAACTTTTTTAACTATCATCTTACATAACGCTTTTCACCCGATTTCTCAATGGTGAAGAAACACTTAAAAATTAAATAATTCTCATATCCGATTCCATATTCACATCTTGACCAAAATGGAATCCAGTTGTCCTTGTCACACACACAACCGGTCCACCAAGTTTCGTCCAAATCCGTCCATAACATTTTGAGATATCCTGCTATATATTGCTTTTAGCGCTATCTCTCAATAGTGAAGAATCACTTTTTAAAATTCTCTGATCTGCATTCGAATTGTCACCAAAATTGAATCAATTCTTCCTTGTCAAATACACAACCTCTCGGCCAGGTTTCGTCCGAATCCATCCACAACTTTTTGAGATATCCTGCTATAGGCAGTGCTCCCCAAGGCAGTGTTCTGGGCCCTATGCTTTTTCTGATCTTCATCAATGATCTCTCCAACTCTCTGGAAAATCCTCTCTATCTCTTGGCTGATGACTCCACTCTCTTCCGCTCCATTCCTCATCCCTCAGATCAGCAGTCTGCAGCCTCCTCACTCTCTGCAGGTCTGGACAAAATCACAGACTGGTCAAACAAGTGGAACATGTCTTTCAATCCTGACAAATCTCACATTCTTACGATGTCTCTCCGAAAAGACCGACTGGACAACCCTCCCATCTACTTTCTCAACAATCCTCTCCAAGAAGTTCTGTCACTCAAGCTTTTGGGTCTCACTATCTGCCATGATCTTTCCTGGAAAAACCACATTTCCAAGCTGGCCTCCAAAGCCAGTAGCCAACTGGGCATCCTCCGTCGTGTGAAGTCCTTCCTTGGCACACCTGAGCTCCTCACCACATACAAGGCTTTCATCTGCAGCTCAATAAAATACTGCTCTCCCCTCTGGGCCGGTGCTCCTGCCTCACACCTAGCTCGGCTTCACGCTGTTGAAACCAAAGCTTTCAGAATCATTGGCATCTCCCGCGATGAAGCCGATTGTGAGGGCCTTTCACTCACTCACTGCAGGCAGGTAGGTGGTCTTTCTGTCTTCTACCGACTCCTATCCGGCCTAGCTCCCCCAGCTCTATCTGTGCTCTGTCCCCCAAATATGCTTACAGGGCGCACAAGATCTGCCAGCAACCCTCTTCTGGTGAAACTGCCAAAATCAAGACTCTCTGCTCACTTTCACTCTTTCATTCCTCTTTACTCCTGCCTCTGGAACAAACTCCCTCACATGCTCTTCAATCCCACTCCTTCCTCCAGGTCTTTAAAACAGCTGTTCACCACCATCTCTTATCTTCCCCAATCCAAAACCTTGATCTTTTCTACCCCCGTTAATTCACCCCAGATCCACTTTTTTGAAATACCAACTTCTTTCCTGGAAGTCCTAGCAGTGTCCATGTGTTTTATACCTCTCCCCCCACCCCCGCCCCCTCCCATGCCTCTTCTCCCCAAGCCCTATCCCTCCCTCCGATCTTCCGATGTTCTTGTTCTCTGCTGTTGTACTTGTGTGCTTCCCTCTCTCTCCCCATCTTGTCTCCCACTCCCATTATTGTTGTTTTTTTGTGATTAATGTTAGCACTTACACGAGCCTCGATCTTGTATCCAAAAAATATATACACAAAGAATTAAGTTAAGCACCCCCCCCGTTTTTTTACAACCTCGCACATTACAAGTTTGTTGTCGTCAAAACAGTGTAATATACCCATGATATTGCTATATTTTCTGGAGAAGTGATATTATGGTCACATAAAAACATAACAATCATGCCGTTTTCAATATTTTATTCTGAATAATTTAAGGTGAAATTTTTTGGGAATTTTAGGCATATTTTCACCTCAATTTAAGTATGGAGCTATAGGTCCATCACGGACAGTGTGGATGACGTTTATGTTTTCTAACGTACAGTCATTGTTCTGAGGAGACCTCTAGCGATCTTTGCGTCAATAACGTGTGTAGGATCCACGTGATCGGATCACTGACTCAACCCTACGTCTCATAGACCCTGTAAGCCGTCGTATGCGTTGCTGTGGCAGGTTGTTCCATTCCCGATGTAATGCACGTTCCAATTCATCCAGATTGGCTATTGGAGGGACCATCTTCGCAATTTGCCAATGTATACATATACACAAAGAATATATATTAGGGGGTGCTTAACTTAATTCTTTGTGTAGGGGTGCTTAACTTAATTCTTTGTGTATATATATGTATATATGTCGGTTTTAGGTCTATCTCAATGGTGAAGAATCACTTAATTAAATAATTCATTATCCGAATCCATATTAAGATCTTCACCAAAATCGAATCGAGTCTTCCTTTTCACACACACAACCTATCCACCAAGTTTCATCCAAATCTGTCCACAACTTTTTGAGATATCTTGTTCACAATCAGACACAGACAGACAGGGGTGAAAAGATAACCTCCATCCACCTCCGGTGGTGGAGGTAACAAATACCTGGCATTGTCTGCGGATAACGATGAATGGGTGGGCAAGCACGTTCTCTGCAAAAAGGCTTTAAAAAAAACAAAAACAGGCATACACATTGGAAAATCATAAAAATCCATACCATAAAAAAACAAAGGCAAACCTAAGTCAATCCACACAGTTTCAGTGCTCTCAAGAGGTCAGTACACTTCCCATCATCAACTTGGAATTAGATAAGAACTAACAAAGTCGATCAGAATCATGCACACAAATCACAATCCGCTTTCTAAATCCAGCAAGTACTCTTACTGTCAACAATGAAACCTACCTTAACAAACTAACCCCAAATCCAGCAAATCTCTTGAAATTGTCTGAAAGAAAAACAAAAGAACAGGAGAAACATATCCAGATTATACAAATGGACTTTGGCATTAAAACACGTTACCATAATATTGTCTTGGAAAATACACGTGTTGGATGCTTTGGAGCAAATTGTCCATTGCTCTTTGAAAGATACACAACAGGGCTCCGATGAAATCCTGAACGGTAGGCAAGTGAGTGTATCTAAAGCGTCGTATTCAATTAATTACAGCATACTTCTAGCTGTCCTCATCCAACACCACCTGTACATTGTTCAAGTCAAGTGGGGAACATATTGTCCACCTGCAAGAGTAAAACTCTAACCTTAACTCATTTATGCACAGTTAATTTCGGCCCCTGCCCTCAAAGACCATAAAAAGTAGAATGGCATTCGGGAGAGCGCACACCTCCGCCAGGCTGAACGGTTTAAGTTTTTTATCCCACTGATAGACAGGATCTGCATCCAGACCTGAACCAAAATCTTATGGGTTTGTTCTCGTCACCTACTCAACTCATCCAACAAGTTTGATCATAATCTGTCCACAACGTTTTGAAATATCCTGATCACAGCCAAAACTAGAAGGGCACTCTGTAGAGCACATACCTCCGCCCAGCTGAGCAGTTTACGTTTTGTACCTGCTGATAGGCCAGATCCGGATCCAGACCTAAACCAAAATCTAATTGGCTTGTTCTTGTCACCTAACCAACTAATGCACCAAGTTTCGTCCAAATCCATCCATAACTTTTTGAGATATCGTGCTACATATCGTTTTTGCCCAGTCTCTGAATGGTGAAAAATGACTTACAAATTATAGTATCTGAATCTTCACCAAAATGGAATCATTTCGTCCTTGTCACACAGCTAACTTCTCCACCAAATTTTGTCCGAATCCATCCACAACTTTGACACATCCTGTTCACAGACAGCCAGACAAACAAACAAACAGACAGGGGTGAAAACATTACCTCCGTCCACCTTCAGCGGCAGATGTAAAAACAAGAGACAGACACTTTCTCAAAGAATTGTATTTTCTCAAAAGGAAATTGACATTTTCCACAATGTATTGCCCGTTTTTAAACCATTGCCTCAAAGTACAGAAACCATACTTGCTCCATGTGAAGGCTCTCGTTGTGACAAATATATACAGGTGTTGATGAAAGCAACCGAACGCAGTATTCAACTTGGGCCGAGGAACAATTTCAACAGAACCCATAATTGACCGACGTGGGCTTCAGCACAATGAAACACATTCTTTTTCAGCCCCGTCACATGGGTAGTGACGTCACAGCCCTTAAAATATAGCACACCTCATGGGCAGGGTGGCCATCGAGGGACCTCCAAACGAGAGGACAGTCACATTTAGTACACAGTGATTTTTTTTTTTTAATACTAAATTTCACCATCATTTACCACAGGTCATCTTCCATCTGCTTGGAAATCAGCCAACATCACAGCATTACATAAAAAGGTGCCAAAACTGATCCGCTCACTACAGACCAATTGGCTACGTGAGTGAAGGAAGTCAGTTTTTTTTTTTTTTTTTTTTTTTTTTTTTTTTTTTTTTTTTTTTTTTTTTTTTTTTTTTTTTGTATACAATATCGAGGCTCGTGAAAGAGCGAACATTAATCACACAGAAAGACAAACCGACACATAAAACATATAACATAGGGAGCGGTAGACAAGATGGGGAGAGAGGGGGAAGGACACAAACACAACATTTGAGAGCAGGGACCGAGAGACATGGAGACATCGAGAGATCTGAGAGAGGGCGAGGGCTTTGGGGGGGGGGCGTGGGAAGGGGGCAGTGGGAGAGGTATAAAACATATGGACACTGCCAGGACTTCCAGGAAAGAAGTTGGAATTTCAAACAAGGTGGATCTGGGGTGAATTAGCGGGGGTAGAAAAGATCAAGGTTTTGGATGGGGGAAGATAAGAGATGGTGGTGAACAGCTGTTTTAAAGACCTGGAGGGAGGAGTGGGATTGAAGGGAGTGAGGGAGTTTGTTCCAGAGGCGGGAGAAAAGAGGAATGAAAGAGTGAAGGTGAGCGGAGAGCCGAGATTTCGGCAGTTTAACCATCAGAGGGTTGCTGGCAGATCTTGTGCGACCTGTAGGAATATTTGGGGGACAGAGCACAGAGAGAGCTGGGGGTGCAAGGCCGGAGAGGAGTCGGTAGAAGACAGAAAGACCACCTACCTGCCTGCGGTGAGTGAGTGAAAGGCCCTCAGAGATAGCTTCATCGCGGGAGATTCCAATAATTCTGAAAGCTTTGGTTTCAACAGCGTGAAGCCGAGCTAGGTGTGAGGCAGGAGCACCGGCCCATAGGGGAGAACAGTATTCCATTGAGCTGCGGATGAAAGCCTTGTATGTGGTGAGGAGCTCAGGTGTGCCGAGGAAGGACTTCGCACGACGGAGGATGCCCAGTCGGCGACTGGCTTTGGAGGCCAGCTTGGAAATGTGGTTTTCCCAAGAAAGATCATGGCAGATAGTGAGACCCAAAATCTTGAGCGACAGAACTTCTTGGAGAGGATTGTTGAGAAAGTAGATGGGAGGGTTGTCCAGTCGATCTTTTCGGAGAGACATAGTAAGAGTGTGAGATTTGTCAGGATTGAAAGACATGTTCCACTTGTTTGACCAGTCTGTGATTTTGTCCAGGTCTTCAGAGAGTGAGGAGGCAGCAGACTGCCGATCTGAGGGAAGAGGAATGGAGCGGCAGAGAGTGGAGTCATCAGCAAAGAGATAGAGAGGATTTTCGAGAGAGTCAGAGAGATCATTGATGAAGACCAGAAAAAGCACGGGGCCCAGAACACTGCCTTGGGGAACTCCAGCCTGAACAGGAAGAGGAGATGAGAGAAACCCATTCAGGGCCACACGTTGACGACGACTAGAGAGGAAGTCCGCCAGCCATGCGTGGAGATTTCCATGGATACCAAAGGAGGAGAGTTTGGTGAGCAGAGCGGGGTGCCAGACCGTGTCGAAGGCACGTGATATGTCGAGGGAGACAGCTCTAATTTCCTGTTTGGCATTGAGGACCTCCATCCATTGTTGAGACAGCAGAAGCAGCATGTCCAGAGTAGAGTGACCTGGTCTGAAACCAAATTGATGATCAGAGATCAACCCATTGGAGAAGAGGAAAGATTTCATATCAGAAGCAATGATGGATTCCATGACTTTGCTGATAATTGGGAGAAGGCTGATTGGTCTGTAGTTGCTAGGATCTGTTTTTGCACCTTTTTTGTGCAAAGCGGTGATGTTGGCTGATTTCCAAGCAGATGGCAGTTGACCTTGAGCAAAAGAGAGGGTGAAGAGAACAGAGAGAGGGTGAGATAGAGCAGCAGAGCAGGATTTTAGGACCCGTGGGCTGATGCCGTCGGGTCCAGTTGCAGAATCAGAGTCGAGGGTTGACAGAAACTTTTCCACCTTGTCAGGAGGAAAGGACACGGAGTCCAGGAGCAGCAGGGTACGACTGGGTATGGTGGGTACAGAGAGGGATGGGTTTGGGACACAAGATTTAGAGGCAAACACAGAGTTGAGGCATTCAGCTTTTTCACATGCGGAGTCAGCTGTGTAGCCGTTTGAGGTAAGGGAGGGGATGGAGGGGGAACAAACACCAGAAACGGATTTGACCAGACGCCACCAGGATTTGGAAGAGGGAGACAGATAAGAGAGTTCGGTCTTGAGAACGGAGAGATATTGTTTCCTGGCTCTCCTGAGGGTGGACACACACTTGTTTCGGGCTTTGTGAAAGGAAATGAGATTTCCTTCCGTTGGATTTGCTTTCCAGGAGACGAAGGCAAGTTGTTTCTGGGCAACAGCCTCACCACAAGATTCCGTGTACCATGGACGGGAGGAAGGGTATGACAACTGAAGACGAGATGGGATAAATCTGTGCATGAGAGAGAGCAATTTACTTTGGAAGAATTCCCAGGATGAGTTGATGTCAGAGGTGGTAGAGATGGGAGACCAGTCCAGATGATTGATGGCTGCTTGAAGACCGTGCCAGTTGGCCTGAGTGAAATGCCAGACTCGTCGACGCTGAGCAGGCTCCCTGAGGATGGTCAGAGAGATGTCCACTTTAACAAGGACATGATCAGATGATCCGATCGGAGCAGAAGAAGAGCAGCAGACATTTTCAGGGAAGTTAGTCATAACCAAGTCCAGAAGAGAAGATGTTCCGTTGACTGAGATCCGGGTCGGGAAATTGACAGATTGTGTCAGTCCCAGTGAGTCGCAGAAGTCCTTTGCTGAGGAGCCATGGCTGGTGAGAGAGGTACCCACACCCAGCCAACTGGCATGATGACAGTTGAAATCACCACATATGAGGAAGAGAGAGTTGGGATGAGTAGATAGAAGTTGGTCCATATCATCAGACAGCGAGATGTAGATGGAGTCATCACTGTTTGGTGGACGGTACAACACACATATGAACAAGAGGTGGGAGCGAAGGGGAAGCCGTAGCCAGAGGTATTCCTGGGGGTGAGGTGGAGAGAGTGCAGTGCAGGGCGAGTGAGGAAGAGAGTTTTTGATAAAGATAGCAACCCCGCCTCCAGGACGAGGCTCAGGTCTATCATACCGGAGGAGGGAGTAGCCCGGGAGAGATACTATGGAATCAGAGACATCATAAAGGAGGAAAGTTTCTGTTAAGCAGATCACGTCTGGTTTGACAGAAGCAACCTGTATGGAGAGATCAGTTAAGTTTGAACGAAGGCCCCGGATGTTTGAGGTCCATACCGTTAATGAAGAGGAAGGGGGAGCATCAGATACAGAACAGGGGGGAGGAGGGGTAGGGTAAGATGTGGAAGAGGTGGAAGAGATAGGGAGAGCTGTTGAAGGTGTGTCAGAGATTTCAGAATAGCTCGGAGAAAGGGAAGGATGGGGCGGACAAAAGGTTTGATGGTGATTGGGTGAGCCACAATGAGGTGTTATTTGAGGAGGGGGAAGAGCGAGGCAGAAGGTTGGGGGAGATGGAGGTGAGAGTTTGAAGGGGGAAGAAGCGGGGAGGACGCTTTGAGGAGGGGGAGTGAGCGGGGGGAAATTGAGAAGCAATGAGGGTGGGGAGATTTGAAGGGGAGGGGTGAGGGGGGAGTTTGGGAGGGAAGGGACAAGGGGAGGGATTTGAAAGGGATGGGATATGGGGGAGATTTGGAGGGGAGGGGTGAGGCAGGAGTCTAGGAGGGGAGGGGCGAGAGGGCGTCTTGGCGGGGAGGGGTGAGGGAGTAGTTTAGGAGGGAGGGGGCAAGGGGGGAGATTTGAAAGGGATGGGTGATGGGGAAGATTTGGAGGGGAGGGGTGATGGGGAAGATTTGGAGGGGAGGGGTTATGGGGAAGATTTGGAGGGGAGGGGTGAGATTGGATTTTTGAAAGTGTACGATTTATGGGAAACGAACATTTATTGCAAAATGAGTTTCTTGTGACCTTCGAGTTAAAAATACGTTTAAGGACGCTGGATGGAGGATGGAGTGCAGGAGAGTTTAGGGAATGTAGAACAAAGGCACTATAGGAGATGGATATTTTTTTTGGGATGAATTGATTTGGTGAGCAAGTCGAAAGCAGCCTTTTAAAGAAGAAGAAGAAAAAGGTGTTATAAAATATGACGGAATACATAACTTGAGGGGAAAGTGTAAACATTGAAGGTTAATGAGTGAAAACTATCTGGGGAAATGGGGGAGAAACACGTGGTCGAAGAACGAACGAACGAATAAGAATGAATAAACGAATGAGAACAGAGAAAGAAATGTTTTTTGGTTTTTTTTGTTGTTTTTTTTTGAGTTGAGATTTACACAAGGAAGTAGGCTATGGGTGAAAAGACTGGGAATACAGAGAACGAAAGTTATTGGATCACAAACGACGGACCACTGAGAGAAAAACAAAGCCTCAAGGTTGTACAGTGCACACTGTACAAGGCCTTGCTCGCGACACGGCAAACAGACGATCAATTTATGAAAGATAAACACCGAGAAACAACCAAAGTTGCACACAATAACTTCACACACCTAAAGATAAATACAGTTTCGACAAAATACAATTGTGAACAGACTTAACTTCGAAAAACGTATCCAAGTAATCCAAGAGTGGAGTTTGCATTGGATTCCATAAGCAGACATTTGGAGAGCAGTATCGAAAGCTCGAGATATGTCCAGAGAGCCGGTCCTGATCTCATGCCTGATATCGAGGACCTCCATCCATCGTTGGGAGAGTAGAAGCAGCATGTCCAAGGTGGAGTGACCAGGTCCGAATCCAAATTGATGACCTGAAATTAGGCCATAGGTGTAGGTGAAAAGGAATGATTTTATGTCAACTGCAATGATGGATTCCATGACTGCAATGATGGATTCAACTGCGCATGGGCAAGATTGGAGGTCTCGTCTCTTCAAAGCTGTCCATGCGCGCACGCTTTTGAAGTTAAGTAACTTTTCACAATTGTGTTTTTGTCGAAACTGTATCTTTCTCTCGGTGTATGTAACTATTGGTGTGTCTTTAATAGTATTCTTGGTGTTGGTTTTTCATACCTGTGTACAGAATCGTCGGTCTTTCGTATCGCGTATTCTGAGGCCTAGTGTAGTAGGCTACCGTGTCCGACCTTGGCTTGAGGCTTTGTTTTTGTCTCAGCGGTTCTTCGATCGCGCTGCAATTACTTTCTGGTCTCTGGTTTTCCCGGTCTTTTCACCCCATACTTCCTTATTTTAAAATCTCCTCAAAAAAAAAAAAAAAAAAAATATTTCCTTCTCTGTTCTTATTCGTTTATTCGTTGTTCTTATTTGTTCGTTCGTTATTCGACCACGTTGTTTGTGATCACGTGATCACGTTGTTAAAAAATGTCTAATCTGTCCCCTGAAGAACTGTATTCTGTCATATTCTATAACACCTTTTTCTTCTTCTTCTATAAAAGGATGCTTTCGACTTGCTCACCAAATCTATTCATTCCAAAAAAAAATTCCATCTCTTAGAGTGCATCTTTCATTCATTCCCTAAACTCTCCAGCACTTCACCCATCCTTCAGCGTCCTCAAACGTATTTTTGACTCGAATGTCTCAAGAAACTCATTTTGCAATAAATGTTCGTTTCCCATTAATCGTACACTTTTCAAAATCCAATCTCACCCCTCCCCTCCAAATCTTCCCCATCACCCCTCCCCTGCAAATCTTCCCCATCACCCCTTCCCTCCAAAACTTCCCCATCACCCCTTCCCTCCAAATCTTCCCCATCACCCCTCCCCTTCAAATCTTCCCCATCACCCATCCCTTTCAAATCTTCCCCCTTGCCCCTCCCCTCCAAATCTTCCCCATCACCCCTTCCCTCCAAAACCTCCCCATCACCCCTTCCCTCCAAAACCTCCCCAACACCCCTCCCCTCCAAATCTACCCCCTTTCCCCTCCCCTCCAAATCTTCCCCATCACCCATCTCTTGCAAATTTTCCCCCTTGCCCCTCCCCTCCAAATCTTCCCCATCACCCATCCCTTTCAAATCTTCCCCCTTGCCCCTCCCCTCCAAATCATCCCCATCACCCATCTCTTTCAAATCTTCCCCCTTGCCCCTCCCCTCCAAATCTTCCCAATCACCCATTCCTTTCAAATCTCCCCCCACACCCCTCCCCTCCGAGACTCTCCCTCGCTCCTCCCCTCCTAGACTCCCCTCTCACCCCTCCTCCTCAAAGCGTCCTCCCCGCTTCTTCCCCCTTCCAACTTTCACCTTCATCTCCCTCAACCTTCTGCCTCACTCTTCCCCCTCGTCAAATAACACCTCACTGCGCCTCACCCAATCACCATCAAACCTTTTGTCCGCCCCATTCTTCCCTTTCTCCAAGCTATTCTGTAATCTCTGACACACCTTAAACAGCTCTCCCTACCTCTTCCACATCTTACCCTACTGCTCCCCCCCCCCCCCCCCCTGTTCTGTATCCGATGCTCCCCCTTCCTCTTCCTCTTCCTTAACAGTATGGACCTCAAACATCCGGGACCTTCGCTCAAACTTGTCTGATCTCTCCATGCAGGTTGCTTCTGACAAACCAGACGTGATCTGCTTAACAGAAACTTTCCTCCTTCATGATGTCTCTGATTCCTTGGTATCTCTCCCAGGTTACTCCCTCCTCCGGTATGATAGACCTGAGCCTCGTCCTGGAGGTGGGGTTGCTATCTTTATAAAAAAAACTCTCTTCCTCATTCGCCCTGCACTGCCCTCTCTCAACCTCACCCCCAGGAATACCTTTGGCTACGGCTTCCCCTTCGCTCCCACCTTTTGTTCATATCTGTGTTGTACCGTCCACCAAACAGTGATGCCTCCATCTACATCTCGCTGTCTGAGAATATGGACCAACTTCTATCTACCCATCTCAACTCTCTCTTCCTCATATGTGGTGATTTCAACTGTCACCATGCCAGTTGGCTGGGTGTGGGTACCTCTCTCACCAGCCATGGCTCTTCAGCAAAGGACTTCTGTGACTCACTGGGACTGACACAATCTGTCAATTTCCCGACCCAGATTTCAGTCAACGGAGCATCTTCTCTTCTGGTCTTGGTTATGACTTATGACCAACTTCCCTGAAAATGTCTGCTGCTCTTCTTCTGCTCCAATCGGCTCTTCTGATCATGTGCTTGTTAAAGTGGACATCTCTCTGACCATTCTCAGAGAGCCTCCTCAGCGTCGACGAGTCAGGCATTTCACTCAGGCCAACTGGCACGGTCTTCAAGCAGCCATCAATCATCTGGACTGGTCTCCCATCTAGTGCTGTTAGCTAGATTCAAAATCCCGTCTCGGAACCGTCTCGATAAATTTTCAATTTTCATAACGGGATCTCGGGTCGGCTCGGTTCCTGACAAAGTAATACATAAATAAATAAATAAAAATAAGGCTTCAGAAATAATGGAATTTCATTACAATATATAAACAACAATGAAAAAAATTCATTTCTGATGTTGAGTACTTAAATTCCGACTTAGCTTCCATTTACCGGGATGAAATAAAATACACCGCCTACATGCAGATGATCGGCCACCGCTAACGCTAAGCGTTCAATATAGCGTGCTCACCGACCTGACGCGCGTCCCACTACCCAACTTATCAGGCCTAAAGTTGAGATAAGATAACCAAAATACTTTCACATTCAAACCGTCAAACCAAACCCCCCCCCCCCCCTCCCCCGCCCCGAGGCCCGAGTCCTTATCTTCACAATTGTTATCGCCATGCTGTCTTATCATATTCGTTATCTTAAACGCCAAGATAGAAACAAATTAACTAAAAAAGCCATTGAAAAGTTTGAATGTGAACTCATTCTGGAATCTTGAAGTTAATTCGTACAAAACGAACATTAAACTCATTTTTTCAGTCTAACACGATGGATAATGACAACATAAAGTAGAGCGAAAAGCGATGTCAGGAAATAGTGTACTTTATATATTACGTTTTAGCGGTTGCCGAAGACGATAAGAAGAGGCCATTTCGTTAGGTACAAAAGGTTGTTTATTGTACAGGTATCTCCAGCAACTGCTAGCGAACGGAAGTCGTAACGGCTTATAGAAAACCAGGAACCCTCTTCGGAGGGCGTGGCTCCAACAGCCGCGCGTGCGTCATGACGACACAACCAAACGTCCGTGTGTGTGGGTTCGACCAAACATTCGTAATGGTAACCGTCACATGCGGATAAGTTAACCGCGACAAGTGAATAAGTTAACCGCGACATGTGAATAAGTTAACCACTACAACGTGTACAATCCGAAATGCATTATAGGCTTATAAATATGACTTAAGAAGTGCATTGTTTGTTGACAAGGGGAAAATCCTGGAACAGTGAGTTCACTTTATCTATCATCGTTTGTGTCAGTTCAGCTGCACTTGCGAAAAATGATGCTTGTGCAGAAGCAGAGTAATGAAAGCAAGGCTCAATAAATGCCTCTATTATGGAAAATATCTGCAAGAAGTTGGAATTTTAACCGGGATTTTTTTACCGAGAAATTGCGTCAGTCAATTTATCTCGGGACCGTCCCGAGACCGTCTGGAAAGCCGAAACCGCCGGGATTTCGTCCCGGTCTCGGATCGGTTGACAGCCCTACTCCCATCTCTACCGCCTCTGACATCAATTCATCCTGGGAATTCTTCCAGAGTAAATTGCTCTCTCTCATGCACAGATTTATCCCATCTCGTCTTCAGTTGTCATACCCTTCCTCCCGTCCATGGTACACGGAATCTTGTGGTGAGGCTATTGCCGAGAAACAACTTGCTTTCGTCTCCTGGAAAGCAAATCCAACGGAAGGAAATCTCATTTCCTTTCACAAAGCCCGAAACAAGTGTGTGTCCACCCTCAGGAGAGCCAGGAAACAATATCTCTCCATTCTCAGGACCGAACTCTCTTATCTGTCTCCCTCTTCAAAATCCTGGTGGCGTCTGGTCAAATCTATTTATGGTGTTTGTTCCCCCTCCATCCCCTCCCTCACCTCAAATGGCCACATGGCTGACTCCGCACGTGAAAAAGCTGAATGCCTCAACTCTGTGTTTGCCTCTAAATCTTGTGTCCCAAACCCATCCCTCTCTGTACCCACCGTACCCAGATGCTCCTGGACTCTGTGTCCTTTCCTCCTGCCAAGGTGGAAAAGTTTCTGTCAACCCTCGACTCGGATTCTGCAACTGGACCTGACTGCATCAGCCCACGGGTCCTAAAATCCTGTTCTTCCGCTCTTTCACTCCCTCTCTCTGTTCTCTTCACCCTCTCTTTTGCTCAAGGTCATCTTCCATCCGCTTGGAAATCTGCCAACATCACCGCTTTGCACAAAAAAGGTGCAAAAACAGATCCCAGCAACTACAGACCAATCAGCCTTCTCCCAATTATCAGCAAAGTCATGGAATCCATCATTGCTTCAGATATGAAATCTTTCCTCTTCTCCAATGGCTTGATCTCTGATCATCAATTTGGTTTCAGACCTGGACACTCTACTCTGGACATGCTGCTTCTGCTTTCTCAACAATGGATGGAGGTCCTCAATGCCAAACAGGAAATTAGAGCAGTCTCCCTTGACATATCACGTGCCTTCGATACGGTCTGGCACCCCGCTCTGCTCACCAAACTCTCCTCTTTTTGTATCCATGGAAATCTCCACGCATGGCTGGCGGACTTCCTCTCTAGTCGTAGTCAACGTGTGGCCCTGAATGGGTTTCTCTCATCTCCTCTTCCTGTTCAGGCTGGAGTTCCCCAAGGCAGTGTTCTGGGCCCTGTGCTTTTTCTGGTCTTCATCAATGATCTCTCTGACTCTCTTGAAAATCCTCTCTATCTCTTTGCTGATGACTCTACTCTCTGTCGCTCCATTCTTCATCCCTCAGATCGGCAGTCTGCAGCCTCCTCACTCTCTGCAGACCTGGACAAAATCACAGACTGGGCAAACAAGTGGAACATGTCTTTCAATCCTGACAAATCTCACACTCTTACGATGTCTCTCCGAAAAGACCAACCGGACAACCCTCCCATCCACTTTCTGAATAATCCTCTCCAAGAAGTTCTGTCACTCAAGTTTTTGGGTCTCACTATCTGCCATGATCTTTCCTGGGAAAACCACATTTCAAATCTGGCCTCCAAAGCCAGTCGCCGACTGGGCATCCTCCATCGTGCGAAGTCCTTCCTTGGCACACCTGAGCTCCTCACCACATACAAGGCTTTCATCCGCAGCTCAATGGAATACTGCTCTCCCCTCTGGGCTGGTGCTCCTGCCTCACACCTAGCTCGTCTTCACGCTGTTGAAACCAAAGCATTCAGAATCATTGGAATCTCCCGCGATGAAGCTAACTCCAAGGGCCTCTCACTCACTCACCGCAGGCAGGTTGGTGGTCTTTCCGTCTTCTACCGACTCCTCTCTGGCCTTGCCCCCCCAGCTCTCTCTGGGCTCTGTCCCGCAAATATTCCTACAGGTCGCACAAGATCTGCCTGCAACCCTCTTATGGTGCCAAAATCAAGACTCTCTGCTCACCTTCACTCCTTAATTCCTCTTTTCTCCCGCCTCTGGAACAAACTCCCTCACTCTCTTCAATCCCACTCCACCCTCCAGGTCTTTAAAACAGCTGTTCACCACCATCTCTTATCTTCCCCCATCCAAAACCTTGATCTTTTCTACCCCCACTAATTTCACCCCAATTCCACTTTTTTGAAATACCAACTTCTGTCCTGGAAGTCCTTGGTGTCCTTGTGTTTTATACTTCTCCCTCCTCCCCCCACCCCCCCTTCCCACGCCTCCTCCCCCCAAGCCCTCTCCCTTCCACACATCTCCCTGCTCTCAAATGTTGTGTTTGTGTGCTTCCCCTTCTCTCCCCATCTTGTCTTCCGCTCCCTCTTTTTATATATTTTGTTTGTCTGGTTGATTTGTTTGTGAAGTAAATGTTAGCTCTTTTACGAGCCTCGATTCAGTATACAAAAAAAAAGAAAGAAAAAAAAAAGACCTTGCTGATAATGGGAAGTAAGCTAATAGGTTTGTATTTGAGAGGATCCGTCTTTGTAGCTTTTTATGCCATGCAGTGATGTCATGTGACAAATAGGAATTTTTTTTGACATTCACAGGACCAATACAAATGCGGGATTAATTAAATGACAAATATATTAAGCAATGAAGATCAAGAATCAGAAGTTAAATTGTGGGTTGAAAGCTTCGGTGGCTTAAAAGGAAACCCGAGAACATAAAGGCGTCCGGTTTCGTATCAATAGAGGACAGAGGAGCAGAAAACCGGACGAATGGCCACCCTACTCATGGGGCTGCCGCGGCGGTTATAGCTGTCAATCCTTACCCATCTTCCTTAAAATTTCCATATCAATTTAATATGGATTTGGCCTAATGGGAAAAATTCCCCATAGGGCATTCCATTAAATTATTTATTTTACACACCAGAACACCAACCCATGGGTTTTACACCCAATATTACTCCCATGGGTGGGCATGGGGATTTAGTCGAATTTTGGCCAAAATAGGATTTCCTCCTTGTGAGACATCCCATTAAATTATTTATTTTACACACCTGAACACAAACCCATGGGTTTTACACCCAATATTACTCCCATGGGTGGGCATGGGGATTTAGTGGAATTTTGGCCAAAATAAGAATCCTTGTGAGACATCCCATTAAATTATTTATTTTACACACCTGAACACCAACCCATGGGTTTTACACCCAATATTACTCCCATGGGTGGGCATAGAGATTTAGTGGAATTTTGGCCAAAATAAGAATCCTCCTTGTGAGACATCCCATTAAATTATTTATTTTACACACCTGAACACCAACCCATGGGTTTTACACCCAGTATTACTCCCATGGGTGGGCATAGAGATTTAGTGGAATTTTGGCCAAAATAAGAATCCTTGTGAGACATTCTATTAAATTATTTATTTTACACACCTGAACACCAACCCATGGGTTTTACACCCAATATTACTCCCATGGGTGGGCATGGGGATTTAGTGGAATTTTGGCCAAAATAAGAATCCTTGTGAGACATTCTATTAAAACAATAAATTACACACCACGAAGGAAGCATATATATACCGCCCCATTCGTTGTCCGCAACTCCTACACCATTATATTTATAATTCGGCCGTTGGGATAACCATGGGAAGGGTCGTGAGACATTTGCATACGAGCAGGTGCACTATTAATGTATTATTATTAAACGACTTGAACTGCAAACCAGTCACCGAACACACGTGACCAGTAGTACTAGTAGTTAAACAGGTCGAACTGACCATTATCAGGTTCCTCTGGCTTTTCAATGGGAAGGTCTGGGGACTCG
This sequence comes from Myxine glutinosa, assembly GCF_964187855.1. Classification (NCBI taxonomy): domain Eukaryota; kingdom Metazoa; phylum Chordata; class Myxini; order Myxiniformes; family Myxinidae; genus Myxine; species Myxine glutinosa. Next base: position 115,332,934 of record NC_136267.1, on the reverse strand, counting down.
ACTGCCAAGCTCCGAGGCCTCACGGGCTGATGGGATAGAAACCCCTCCTGCTCATAGGACACGTCTTTCCCTGAACAGCCAACACCTTTATTCCATGGTGCGCCGCCGTCCCTTTCCTCCTCACTATCGTAGTCCTCCTCCCAAAAGCGGTTCCTTCCCGATGGCCTTGCCATGTCCGACTTCCGAGGAAGCTGAGAAAAAATGCACGCCGTTTATCAATATTCCGCGTGAAATCACGTTTTCAGATCAAACTGATCCATTCATTCCACACTCTTTTTAATAATCAGCAATGAAGTACACTTTTTCTTCCACTGAATGTAAAATTAACAGTCAAGCGCAGAAAATCAATTCGAATAACAATCACAGACTACACTGCCATGGCCACTATACTGAGCTCAACGCGAAAAACCTACATGTAATTCTGAATATGAACGACATGGGTTAAAGAAGTTAATCATATTATTTGAAGATAAAATAATAGCAGGCTAATTGAGGGGGAGTGTACTGAACAATTTTTTCCCAGGTAATGGCATTATAAAGTTATGCATTATATTTTGAATCAACACAATTAATCATCCAGCATTTTAATCGGAACGTAATTAATTGTCTATTGTAGCGGTTACCGCTGGATGTACATAATCGCCTTGCACCGGCCAGAACACGGCCAGACGCGCCTCTCCCGGGCATGCCCGGACTCACTGTTCCCGGGCACGCCCGAACCTCCCGGGCACGCCCGAACCTCCCGGGCACGCCCGGTCTCGTCTTTCCCGGGCATGCCCGCTCTCGCCTTTCCAGGGCTCGCCCAGAGCGTCCGGGCATGCCCGCTATCGCCTTTTCAGGGCTCGCCCAGAGCGTCCGGGCATGCCCGCTATCGCCTTTCAAGTGCTCGCCCAGAGCGCCTGGGCACGCCCAGTCTCGACTTGCCAGGCCGCAGCCAAACACGCCCGGGCAGGTCCAGACTCGCCTTTCCAAGGCTCGCCCTTGACACCCGGGCATGCCCGGTATAGCTTTTGCCGGGCAAACTTCCCGACATAAATGTGTATATATATTGTTGCCCGAAAAACGGGCTTGTCAGAATACCTGAGCTGTTTTGTTTCAATAAAGCAACTCGGACGAATTCCGTCTTTGGTCGCGTCAATTCTTTCGACTCGCGTTGGAGCGCAGTTCCTTCATTGGTGACCTACCGACATGGATACGGCAGTGACGCTTAAACTGCCTACCTTCTGGGAGGCTCACGCGGCTGTTTGGTTCGCCCAGGCGGACTCCCAGTTCGCCCTGCGAGGCATCACCGCGGACGACACCCGCTTCCACCATGTTGTGGCGGCGCTCGGTTCCGCCACCGCGGCCCGCGCCTTGAGCCTCCTCCAGCACCCGCCGGCTGCTGACAAATACGACGCGCTGAAGACGCTCCTCCTCGGCGCTTTCGCCCTCTCACCGGCAGCACGCGCACGGCGCCTGCTTGACCTGCCCGAGCTCGGCGACACGCGCCCGTCCGAGCGCATGGACTATATGCTCTCGTTGCTCGGCGAGCACTCTCCGGCATTCCTGTTCCGGGAGCTGTTCCTCCATCAGCTGCCTAACCCGGTACGCCTCGCCCTGGCTGGCACGTTGATCACGGATTCTCGCGCCCTCGCCAGGGAAGCCGATAAGATCTCCTCGGCGGGCCAGCACATCGGCGCGGTTACCTGGAGCCCGCCGCCGTCCGAGGCGACGCCCGAGCGCCCTGCGCGGTTGGAGGCCGAACTGCCGGTGCAACTGGTGGCCGCCACGCCGCACCGCCCGCTTCCGACACGACGGCCGGGGCCTCCACCTGACCGGGCGTGGTGTTATTACCACGCCAGGTTCGGACACAAGGCTCGGACGTGCCGGCCCCCGTGCACTTTCGGCAGGTCGGGAAACGGCCGGGCCGGCGTTCATTCCCAGCCATGAGCGCCGGCCACTCGGGCAACTTGCTGTTTATTCGGGACAAAGCGTCTGGACGGCGTTTCCTGTGCGACACCGGCGCCCAACTGAGCGTCATACCTGCCTCCGAGCAGGACAGGCTGGACGCAGTTTGCGGCCCCTCTTTGGTCGCTGCTAATAGCTCGGCCATACGCACTTTCGGCCCACGCGTCGTCACCCTCTGCTTCGGCAGCCAGCGCTTTCAATGGACTTTTGTTACCGCCAGCGTCCCCGTGGCTTTGCTGGGCGCCGACTTCCTCTGCGCGCACGGGCTGCTGGTCGACGTCAAACGACGTCGCCTTGTCCACGCCGAGACCTTCAGCTCCCTGGCGTGCACAATGAGCAGCTCCGCACCGACCGAACTGGCGTGCGCCCTCCCGGCAACGAACGAGTTCGCTCGCCTGCTCGTGGAATTCCCGGCCCTCACGCGGCCGACGTTTTCGGCCATCGCGGTGCGGCATGGGATCGAGCACCACATACCCACTACGGGCCCGCCGGTCTACGCCAGGGCCCGCCGCCTCGACCCAGCCAAGCTCGCCGTGGCAAAGGCCGAATTCGACGCGTTGGAGCACCTCGGCATCGTGCGGCGCTCCGATAGCGTGTGGGCCTCGCCACTGCACATCGTGCCAAAGCCGGGGGGTGGATGGCGCCCGTGTGGCGACTACCGCCGTCTCAATGACGCTACCACCCCCGACAGGTACCCGATCCCGCATATTCAGGACTTTTCCGCCCGTTTGGCGGGACGGGTCATCTTTTCGAAAATTGACCTGATACGGGGCTACCACCGGGTACCTGTCCGGGCGGCCGACGTCCCGAAGACGGCCGTCATCACGCCGTTCGGTCTGTTCGAATTTTTGCGGATGCCGTTTGGCCTCAAGAACGCGGCCCAGGCGTTCCAGCGCTTGATGGACGGCGTGCTGCGCGACCTGCCGTTTCTTTTCGTCTATCTGGACGACATCCTCGTCGCCAGCACGTCCTGCGCCGAGCACCTCCTCCACCTCCGAACACTGTTCGGTCGCCTCAGCGAGCACGGCTTAATTGTCAACCCGGTCAAATGCCACTTCGGCGCGACGACCGTTGACTTTTTGGGCCACCGCATCACCAAGACCGGGGCCGTGCCGCTGCCGACCAAGGTCGAGGCCATCACCACGTTCCCGCGTCCCCGTTCCATCAAGGCCTTCCAAGAGTTCCTCGGCATGGTGAATTTTTATCACCGATTCGTGCCCCGCGCTGCTCAGCTCATGCGGCCCCTTTACGAGGCCCTCCGGGGCAAGCCGGCCAAGCATGACATTGTTTGGTCTGCGGCCATGGACGCGGCCTTCGCCAGTGCCAAACGGGCCCTCGCCGACGCAACGCTGCTGGCTCACCCGATGCTCAACGCGCCCATCGCCCTCACTACGGACGCCTCCAACTACGCGGTGGGCGCCGTCCATGAGCAATGGGTGGACGGGGTTTGGCAGCCACTCGCTTTTTTCAGCCGGCAACTCCGGCCGAACGAGTTAAACTACAGCACGTTCGACCGCGAGCTGCTCGGGCTATTCCTGGCCGTTCGCCATTTCCGACACCTCCTGGAGGGCCGCCCGTTCACGGCTTTCGTCGACCACAAGCCGTTGGTCTACGCAATGGCTAAGGTCACGGAGCCGTGGTCGGCCCGCCAGCAGCGCCACCTCTCCGCCGTGTCGGAGTTCACCACGGACATCCAGCACGTCGCCGGCAAAGACAACGCCGTGGCCGACTGCCTTTCGCGGGCCAGCGCGAACGCGGTCCACCTCGGCGTGGACTTCACGCTCATGGCGGCCGACCAGACCACCGACGCCTCGGTGCAGGCACTCCACGTGGCGGACACGGGCCTCCGCCTGGCCGACATCCCCTTCGTGGGCACCGTCCTGCTCTGCGACGTCTCCCAGGGCCAGCCTCGCCCCATCGTGCCCGTTTCCTGGCAGCGCCGCATCTTTGCCTCCATCCACGGCCTTTCTCACCCGGGCCGGAAAGCTTCTCAGAAGCTGGTGTCGGCGCGTTTCGTCTGGCACGGCCTTCGACGAAACATCCGCGACTGGGCCAACGCCTGCACGGCCTGCCAGCGAGCCAAGGTCCACCGCCACACCCAGGCCCCGCTGGCACCTTTCGCCGTGCCTGAACGGCGTTTCGACCACGTCCACGTGGACCTGGTGGGTCCCCTGCCCCCCTCGCGGGGGTTCACCCACCTGCTCACCATGGTGGACAGGACCACCAGGTGGCCAGAGGCCGTGCCCCTCACCTCCACCACCACCGCCGACGTGGCGCAGGCGTTCATCGCCACCTGGGTCGCGCGCTTCGGCGCACCAGCGGACATCTCGTCCGACCGCGGCCCACAGTTCACGTCTGAGCTTTGGGGCGCGGTCGCCCGTTCGTTGGGGGTCACGCTGCACCGCACCACGGCCTACCACCCCCAAGCCAATGGGTTGTGCGAGCGGTTTCACCGCTCCATGAAGGCCGCACTCATGGCCGGCCTTCAGGACGACGGTTGGGCCGACCGGCTGCCGTGGGTCCTTTTGGGCCTTCGCACGGCCCCCAAGGAAGACCTCCAGGCGTCCGCCGCCGAGCTCGTCTACGGCCAGCCACTCCGCGTCCCGGGCGAATTCGTGCCTGACGCTACCAGTCCCTGGTCCGCCGCTCGCCAGCGCTCGGACCTCCAGGAGGCCGCCCGACGATTTGCCCCCGTGCCGACGTCCCGCCACGGTGGCCCCCAGTCCTACGTCCCCCCGGCGCTTCGCACAGCGGAGTACGTCTTTGTGCGTCATGACGCGCACCGGGGGCCACTCCGGCCGCCGTACGACGGGCCCTTCCGGGTCCTGCGACGGGGCGACAAGTCTTTCATCGTCGACTTCGGCGGCCGGCCGGACCGGATTTCTGTGGACCGCCTCAAACCGGCGCACATGGACGTCGACCGACCACCACGGTTGGCCCTTCCTCCGCGGCGAGGCCGCCCCCCGTCCACAGTTCCCCCCGCTCGACCACCCACCACCACGTCAGACCCCTCCCCACGACCCTCCAGGGGTCGCTTCGGCCGGGTCATCCGGACCCCCCTTAAATTGACCCTGCCGGTGCAGGTCGATTCTGGAGGGGCGTGTGTAGCGGTTACCGCTGGATGTACATAATCGCCTTGCACCGGCCAGAACACGGCCAGACGCGCCTCTCCCGGGCATGCCCGGACTCACTGTTCCCGGGCACGCCCGAACCTCCCGGGCACGCCCGGTCTCGTCTTTCCCGGGCATGCCCGCTCTCGCCTTTCCAGGGCTCGCCCAGAGCGTCCGGGCATGCCCGCTATCGCCTTTCCAGGGCTCGCCCAGAGCGTCCGGGCATGCCCGCTATCGCCTTTCCAGGGCTCGCCCAGAGCGTCCGGGCATGCCCGCTATCGCCTTTTCAGGGCTCGCCCAGAGCGTCCGGGCATGCCCGCTATCGCCTTTCAAGTGCTCGCCCAGAGCGCCCGGGCACGCCCAGCCTCGACTTGCCAGGCCGCAGCCAAACACGCCCGGGCAGGTCCAGACTCGCCTTTCCAAGGCTCGCCCTTGATACCCGGGCATGCCCGGTATAGCTTTTGCCGGGCAAACTTCCCGACATAAATGTGTATATATATTGTTGCCCGAAAAACGGGCTTGTCAGAATACCTGAGCTGTTTTGTTTCAATAAAGCAACTCGGACGAATTCCGTCTTTGGTCGCGTCAATTCTTTCGACTCGCGTTGGAGCGCAGTTCCTTCACTATTACCGAATCTGCAAAAAGTTTTTTTTTTTGTAAATGCTTGTACCGGTATATAAAATTAAAGATGGACCGAGTTATGATAAGTCAAGCCTGAATTATTTAACGAGAATTCTGATATCTTCAGTAATAGTTTAGTCAAAGGAGTTTATCGCAGTGCTCTCGAGTCTATCCCCATTTGTAAAGGCCAGATCGGTCAGAGAATTAAAGTTCCCTGGTGGAATGAGGATTGCGCGAGGGCCATTAATGCCAGAAAGTCTTCCTTTAAAAAAGTTAGGAAATCCTTGCTGCTTCCAGATGCTATCGAGTTCAAGAGAAGAAGAGCTCAAGCTCAGCGGGTAATTAAACGTGCCAAGTCAGAGTCTTGACGAGCATTTTGTGCGGTTATTAATCCGGACACCTCCATTAGTTCTGTTTGGCGTAGGGTTAGAAGTATGTATGGTAGGAATGGTGGAGGGTGGTCGATAGCTTGGCTGGTCAGCAATAACGCCCCTGTTTACTCGAGCCAGGAGAAGGCCTCTGCTTTAGCGTCCTTCTTTTCAGATCAGTCAGGGGATGATCCTGTCGACTCGGAGTCAGGTGAGGTCAAGCGTCAGTTTGTCTCCCAGCATAAAGACATTCTCTGGGATGTGAGCCCGGATAACTCCCCGCTTAACATGGATTTCTCTCTGGGTGAATTAAAGCATGTCATTTCCAAGTCCAAGAATAGTGCTCCTGGCCCTGATTCGCTCACTCACTCCATGTTCAAGCACATGGATGATAGTGTCTTGGAAGTGTTTCAGGTGTTGATCAATAAGGTCTGGGCATCAGGAAGGCTCCCTTGTGCGTGGAAGCATTCCATAATCATTCCTGTTCTAAAGCCTGGTAAGGATCCTACAGATCCATCCTCTTAACGCCCTATAGCTCTTATTTCTGTTGTTAGCAAACTTATGGAGAAGATGGTTAATGAACGCCTGATATTCTACTTAGAAAAGAATAATCTGCTTAATAGACATCAGAGTCAGGAGGGGTCGGTCCTCTTCAGATCAAATAGTCTCTCTGGCGTATGACTTTAGGAAGGCTTTCATCGTCCGCGAGTCGGTGCTGGGGGTTTTCCTTGATATTCAGAAGGCCTATGATTCTGTCTGGAGGGACGGTCTTCTGTTTAAGATTCACCAGTTAGGCATCAGGGGCAGACTTTTCTGGTGGGTCCGTGATTTCCTGTCTGGCAGATCTTTTCAAGTGCGTGTTGGTGCTGCCCTCCGTGTTTCTCACTAAAAAGGGTATTCCTCAGGGTAGATGTATTAGTCCCACCCTTTTTAACATAATGATAAATAATGTTGCCTCTCTTCCAGGGGTGCGGGGCAATTTGTCTTTGTTTGCCAATGATATAGCTATCTGGGTTCGGGGCAGGAACTGTGCGTTCATCTCCAAGCGCCTTCAGGCTGATGTTGTCAGTATTGAGCAGTGGGCTGCAAAATGGGGTTTTGCCATCTCTGGGCCAAAGTCTAAGCTCGGAATCTTTACCCTCAAGAGAAAGGTTGAGGACGTCAGATTAACAGTCAATGGCACGGCTCTAAAAGTCTCTCCGGTGGTCCCCTTTTTGGGGGTGATCTTTGATTAGGGCTTAACCTGGAATGCCCATTGTGCCAAACTTGTAGCTAAGTGCTCGAAGGGTCTCAACCTTCTCCGTTGTATCTCGGGAACTTCTTGGGGTGCCCACCAGGATAGCCTCCTTATCTTGTACAGAGCTCTAATACGTTCGCACTTTGATTACGGGTGTCAAGCCTTTTGAGACATGTCCCTGTCCATCCGGAGGAGGTTGGAAGGATCAGTCCAAAGCTCTCCACATATGTCTTGGTGCCTTTAAAAGCTCTCCAGTGAGCGCTCTCCTGGTTTAAGTGGGTGAGCTGCTTTTGTCACTTCGATGGGAAGTGTCTATTCACAAATACTGGTCCAAATGCATTTCCTTCGGGGTAAATCATCCTGGCAGTTCCCTGTTCCTGGATTGCTGGGAGTATCATGCTCTCGGTAATCTCCGTCGGCCTCCCCCTTTTGGTCTCAAGTGTGTTAGAGCGGTTAAAGGGTTGGAGTTGGACCTCCCCCCCGGTTAACTCAGCCAATAAAGTGTCCTATGGCCGCCTTGGACCCTCGTGGTTCCAAGAATTCACATGGATTTACAGAGTATGACAGACAGGGACAATCCCGTCGCGACAAGTAACATGGTTGTGGAATTCATTCACAAGTTCTGGAGTCAATCTCTCCATGCTTATACAGATGGCTCCAAAGATCCGGGTCTTGGCCGTACTGCGGCTGCCTTCTGCATCCCTGATGTGAAGGTGACCAAGGCTTTCAGGCTCTCAGACCACCTGTCGGTATTTTCGGCAGAACTTTATGCAATTGTTTTGGCTCTTGAATGGATTATAGACTTTTATCCCCTCAGCGCGGTCATATTTTCCGACTCTCTCTCGGCACTGATAGCGCTTAGGTCGTTCCAGCCTGGCAGTAGGAACGAATTGGTTCTGGAGGTAATTCACCTCGTAAGTTTGGTTTGGCCCATTGGAGGGGCATGGTCGTCGATCTATGTTGGGTCCCTGCCCATGTGGGCATTGCAGGCAATGAAGTGTGTGATCAGGCGGCCAAACGCGCCCTCAATCTGGATTTCGAAACCCCGGTTCCGCTAGGCCAGGCAGACCTCTCTAATTTAATTAAACAGAAAATTAATGTTATATGGCATTGGGCAAAGTCAGTGGGACTCCTCCCCTAAGGGGAGGTGGTGTCACAAGGTGCATCCATCGATCGTGTCCTTGGGGTCGTCTCCCCGGCTCCCTCGCAGGGAGCAGTCTATCTTATCTCGACTTAGAATTGGACATTGTTTTCTCAATTTTTATCTTCACAGGATCGGGTGCCATCCCTCGGGGTGGTGCGATCGGTGTAAGGTTCCCGAAGATCTGGACCATGTTTTTTCCTTTTGTCCGCGTTATCTATCTATAATTCCAGTAATCTCTGTGTGTGTGTGTGTGTGTGTGTGTGTGTGTGTGTGTATGTGTGTATGTCTGTGTGTTTGTCTGTGACCGCTGTTTCTCGACAACCACGGGTCCGATATACTTGAAACTTGCCAGGTATATTGCTGGGGACCCGAGGATGTGCCTTTTCAAGGTTTCATATTAATCGGACAAGTAGTTACCGAGCTATGTCCAAAAAACGATTCAACCAATCAGAGAGCAGCGAGTTATCACGTGTGCCGAACGTGGCGAACAGACTCTGCCTCGGACGGCACATTTGAGAGCGTATTCATTTATTTCACGTTGGCAAACTATGTTGGCGTTAAACTATGTTTTAAAACTAATTAAAACTAATTTGCGATTCTTTCGCTTTCCTGCGCGTTTGTGCACGCTATGGCGATTTCTTTACCAAACTCCGCAAGCCGTTCGCTTTGGACCAAACCATTTCATGTAAATAGAGGGGGGGGGGGGGATTGTCACCGTACTCGCAAGCCGTTCGCTTTGGACCAAACCATTCCATGTAAATAGAGGGGGGGGGGGGGATTGTCACCGTACTCGCAAGCCGTTCGCTTTGGACCAAACCATTTCATGTAAATAGAGGGGGGGGGGGATATAATTTTAGATATATATATAGTACGGGCATGCCCTAGTCTATCTATAATTCCAGTAATCTCTGTGTGTGTGTGTGTGTGTGTATGTGTGTATGTCTGTGTGTTTGTCTGTGACCGCTGTTTCTCGACAACCACGGGTCCGATATACTTGAAACTTGCCAGGTATATTGCTGGGGACCTGAGGATGTGCCTTTTCAAGGTTTCATATTAATCGGACAAGTAGTTACCGAGCTATGGCAATTTCTTTACCAAACTCCGCAAGCCGTTCGCTTTGGACCAAACCATTTCATGTAAATAGAGGGGGGGGATTGTCACCGTACTCGCAAGCCGTTCGCTTTGGACCAAACCATTTCATGTAAATAGAGGGGGGGGGATTGTCACCGTACTCGCAAGCCGTTCGCTTTGGACCAAACCATTTCATGTAAATAGAGGGGGGGGGATTGTCACCGTACTCGCAAGCCGTTCGCTTTGGACCAAACCATTTCATGTAAATAGAGGGGGGGGGGATATAATTTTAGATATACAGTATATATAGTACGGGCATGCCCTAGTATTGTATTGAATAATGCTAGATCTCGTCTTCAGCTTTCTGTCTGTGGAATGGGGATCACGTGGTCAGGTCTGCCGGAAGCCTTTTTCTGGCTGGATCTGAAACATCCTGGGTTTTGTAGATCAGTTTTAAAGTTCATCAAAGATATGGGGTTAGCAGTGTGAGTCTCTAGTTTTTCTAGTGTAAACCTCCTGGTCTGGTTTTGTTTGGATGTTCGGGTGCGTGGCGTATATAGAGCCTCGCGGCTCTGAAAGCGCCATTAAACCTCAAAAAAGAAAGAAGAAAAGAAGTTATGATAACCAGATAGTAAGCCAAGGTGCAATGGATTCGACGTTGAACCAATATTTACGGTTGTATAATCGTCTCCGTCATTGCTCACGTATGTATCGGTGTATCGGACGCATATATTGCTCGGCTACAATTATTTTATTACTGTAAAGTTCTGATGTAGAATAGATCACGAGGCAATGTCAAAGAGAACAATCATTTATTGCAGCACCCGGCATCATGTTGATGTGCAACGACCCCGGTACACACACACCACCTGCCCCCGACCCGGAACTCCACCTTCATACTCCAAAACGCGAGCAAGCACTTTCGGTTCCATACAGCAAATGTAATAGTATACCATTACAATTACTCCCATTGAAAAGATGACGTCAATTGTGCTATTGGCCAAGTCTTTCACGAACCGCCTGGCCTCCGGTGACAATGTCTGAGCTTGACTTCTTACCCGGGATGTCTTAACTTCTTAACTCTATATCAGATTAAATTAAAGTAGAATTAAAACTTTTCAGTTATTTTACCAAGAGGGTCGAACTTGGGTGTTCTTGGGGTTTACTAAGCAGCTTGCTATTGCTTGCCAAGCCTGCCGTTCCTTATCAACCATTTCAAATGGAGTGATTGTTTGAGTGCTTAAGCCACTTGGCGAGCGCTCTACAAGCGTATTAGTCCCTCACTGTATTCACTGGAGGCGACAATTAACAATAGGTTTGCTGTCCGTCCAACCTGTGGTTTTCTGCACTTTTTTCACATACCCCTAACCACCGGCGGAGTTTGGGGTGGGAGGCAGGGGGGGACACTGCCCCCACCATATTTTTTTTAGGAGTTTACAATTAAGATGAAAACATCCCGTAAACGTGAGTAACAAAGCGAAACGGAACTCAAGTGAGTGGATTTCTTCCCGCCAGCCACGGCAGATATCGCGGTATTTGCATAGAGTGATGTGATTGGCTGCATCCCTTTTCAAATCAGATTAACAACTTTTGAAATTTGTGATTTTTCACATATGAAGGATTTTCACAAATGAAGCCGCTTCGGTCTGAAGCTTTTCTGCAATGAGACAGAAAAGAAACTGCTTATGCTCAACCATGGTGTCGGAAAGATTCTCTTCACTGACTCTTCTTCACATAGAAGATTTAACTGTGAAGCTTATTCCAGAGGACGTTGTGGATGTTTACGCTATTACGGAAGGGAAAACGATTGTACCTACTTTAGTCATTATGGTAAGAACAGTACCGTAAAAAATGGGGTGAATAGGGACAGCAAGGTGAATAGGGTCACAAACTGAAAAAAAGTTCGGAAACTTTTTTCGCTGAAAATTGATAACCATACTGATTTGTTGATATTTGGGTTGAAAGTGTTCTCTTGTTTAAAAAAAAAAAAGCAACTTATAGTCCCTATTAACCCCATATATGGGTTAAATAGGAATAAATAGGATTTTTATGGCTGTCCCTATTCACCCCGTTTTACGGGGGACAGTCACTAATACAAAAAATAATAATCAAGAAACAATCCTGAGTTTCCAACTTATTGTTAAATTGATAGCTCAGGTGGATGCACATAATATGCACCCATAATATAAACCATGGTGCCAATGAAAAAAAATGGGATAAAGTTTTTCCAAACTGTCCCTATTTCTTGATTATTATTTTCTTGTATGAGTGGCTGTCCCTATTCACCCGTAAAACGGTTCCACACATGAAATACATGAAATACAAGTGCTATGACACTTGAAACTGTAAGGCACACATTTATATCTCTGAAAAAACTGAAATATCACATTGACATAAGTATTCAGACCCTTTGCTATGACGCTTGAAATTTAGCTCAGGTGCCTCCCATAATTATAGGTCACGTCATACGGACGATAAGTTGCTTTTTAAAAAAACAAGAGAACACTTTCAACCCAAATATCAACAAATCAGTATGGTTATCTATTTTCAGCGAAAAACGTTTCCGAACTTTTTTTCAGTTTGTGTCCCTATTCACCTTGCTGTCCCTATTCACCCCATTTTACGGTATTTATATTAAGACAATGTTTATGTATGTGTATCACCAGGGAGACATGATTCATAAAGTACTCAATTTCTTGTTTTATTTAAGAATTTGTTGTTATGCTAATAGTAATATTGGTGGTAGCTGGTAAACATGTCAAACGAGAAAGCATCTGAAAATGCAAAGCCCGTCCGCATCCGTTTGTATTCAGACGTCGTCCTCTTTGACTTCTGCCTGCTCAAAATAAAGAAGTTTAAAAATAAAAAAAATAAAAATTGATGATCATATGCAGCCTTGACCTTTAATCTTTCGATCTAAAAAAATAATCAATTTCTGCTTTCGATTGGTGAACCAATTCTGTGACCCAATATGCAAATTCTTAAAATTTCAGGTCGATCAGATGAAAATTGACAATTTTATGTGATACTGACCTTTGACTTTTTGTCCAAAATTATTAATTTGCCTTCTCCATATTCTCATAATAAATATTTGTTGAAAATTTGATGACAAAACTAAGGTATCTCGACAGACTACGATCGATTGTTGCACACGTTTATTTACTCTGCAGATACAGGCCCGATTCACCCCAGCGCCATCCGAGCTGAGCCGTAACTCCCGGAAACGGAAATAAACCCGCGGTCACGGTGTCCGGATAAAACGGGGAATATTTGCACCTTCATACAGGACAAAAACTCAAATGGTAAAAAAAGTTACGGCCCGGACACACACACACACACGCACACACACACACACACACACACACACACACACACACACACACACACACACACACACACACACACACACCACAAAACACAACACAACACAACACAACACAACGACACACATACAGTGCATTCAGAAAGTATTCAGACCCCTTCACTTTTTTCACATTTTGTTATGTTGCAGCCTTGTGCTGAAATCGTTTAAATTCATTTTTTCACTCATCAATCCACACTCAATACCCCATAATGACAGAGAAAACAGGATTTTAGAAAGTTTTGCAAATTTATTAAAAAGAAAAAACTGAAATATCACATTGACATAAGTATTCATACCCTTTGCTATGACACTTGAAATTTAGCTCAGGTGCCTCCCATTTCTCTTGATCATCTTTGAGATGTTTCGACACCTTGATTGGAGTCCACCTGTGGTAAATTCAATTGATTGGACATGATTTGGAAAGGCACACACCTGTTTATATAAGGTCTCACAACTGACAATGCATATCAGAGCAAAAACCATAATATAAACACACATACAGTGCATAATTGATGACGTCATCGGTCACGTGGTTCGGCCGCCTTCTTGGAAAAACCAAAAAACTTTGCACCTCTATATCTCCGAAAGTGCTGAACAGAAAAAATTGAGACATGGCTCATTGTAAAGAAGTCTCTATGGGGAATAAAATATGTTAATAATGACGTCATCGGTAACGTGGTTCGGCCGCTATCTTGGAAAAACCGAAAAATTTGCACCTCCATATCTCTGAAAGTGCTGAATAGAAAAAATTGAGACATGGCTCATTGTAAAGAACTTTCCATGGGGAATAAAATATGTTAATGATGATGTCATCGGTCACGTGGTTCAACCGCCATATTTGTCCTAAATCGCCGATAAAAAAGTAAATTCCGGCAAGTCCTCTGTCTCTGACCGATTTTTCATCTGTCTGTTTGTCTGTCTGTCTGTTTGCAGCACTACGTCTACACCGTTGCTCGTAGAATCGCCAAACTTTGCACACATATTTGTCTTGCCCTGGAATAGACTGTGCCCAATTGATGACGTCATCAGTCACATGGTTCGGCCGCCTTCTTGGAAAAACCGAAAAACCTTGCACCTCTATATCTCCGAAAGTGCTGAATAGAAAAAATTGAGACATGACTCATTGTAAAGAACTCTCCATGGGGAATAAAATATGTTAATGATGACGTAATTGGTCACGTGGTTCGGCCGCTATCTTGGAAAAACCGAAAAAATTAGCACCTCTATATCTCCGAAAGTGCTGAATATAAAAAATTGAGACATTGCTCATTGTAAAGAACTCTCCATGGGGAATAAAATATGTTAATGATGACGTCATCGGTCACGTGGTTCGGCCGCCATCTTGGAAAAACCGAAAAACGTAGCACCTCTATATCTCTGAAAGTGCTGAATAGAAAAAATTGAGACATGGCTCATCTATCTATAATTCCAGTAATCTCTGTGTGTATGTTTGTATGTTTGTATGTTTGTATGTTTGTATGTTTGTATGTCTGTGACCGCTGTTTCTCGACAACCACGGGTCCGATATACTTGAAACTTGCCAGGTATATTGCTGGGGACCCGAGGATGTGCCTTTTCAAGGTTTGAAATTAATCGGACAAGTACTTACCGAGCTATGGCGATTTAGCCGTTCGCCGTTCGCTTTGGCGTTGCGAATGGACCAAACCATTTCATGTAAATAGAGGGGGGGGTTCTGTGGTCGTTGCGAATGGACCAAACCATTTCATGTAAATAGAGGGGGGGGATTGTCACTGTACTCGCAAGCCGTTCGCCGTTCGCTTTGGCGTTGCGAATGGACCAAAACATTTAATGGACCAAACCATTTCATGTAAATAGAGGGGGGGGGGGATTGTCACCGTACTCGCACCCACGTACCCACGTACCCACGTACGGGCATTGCACCCACGTACGGGCATGCCCTAGTTGTAAAGAACTCTCCATGGGGAATAAAATATGTTAATGATAATGTCATAGGTGCCTCCATTTTGATGTCATAATTTGACAATTACAAAACTTCATCCGACAAGATGAAATTTCTGGAGCATTATCGAGGAATAAATTAGTTTACAAAAAACAAATAATGATGACGTCATGGGTCACGTGGTTCGGCCGCCATCTTGGAAAAACCGAAAAAGTTTGCACCTCTATATCTCCGAAAGTGCTGAATAGAAAAAAATGAGACATGGCTCATTGTAAAGAACTCTGCATGGGGAATAAAATATGTTAATGATGATGTCATGGGTGCCTCCATTATGACGTCATAATTGCATTTAACTCTGTCTACAATATAACAGATGTTCTCAGCTTCATCAGTCGTAATTTCTTTGTAATCGTTGATCCAAACACCACTCATTTTGGTATTTAACTAAAAACAAGTCACAGCCAGGAATCAAGATCGATTTGACAAAGAACAATACTAGAGATACTTTCTGACCAGTTTCAGCCATTCTAGAATGTCATTGAACTTTCAACTGAGTCGATTGAATGTTATGAAGGCTGTGTCCACTAGCACTAAGGAGAAAATCAAAGGTTGTGAAGAGTAAGATCACACAAGTGCATTATATGCGAGATGAGATACTATCTTTAATACAGATGCTCAGAACACATGTGCACAACATACTGCTCTGTACCAGAAATGTGAACCAAGATATTGAGTGTACGTCAAAACCATATTCTGATTCCCACCGAACTAAAATCACCATGCTGGACGTAAGAAACTCATTTTCAGGTATTTTAACAAAGGGTAGTCAACATTGTACAACACCAATCAAGTCACATACAGTATAGTATCACACCAGAGGTCATTGGTGTTACAAGATTCAGATGACGAGATCATTCACTGGTAATGATTGACACCATTGGGTTTAGCAGTTCTAGAGAATTTGATATAGCTTCTGATGAAGAACTGTATCCAATTTGAATTGTTGCTGTTCATGTATTTTGAACTCATCTTTCCAGAGACAACCATTCAACCTTTACTGGATCACATACAGGTTGATAGACTTGTGACTGTCTCACTGGAGGAAGTTCATATGTATCAATATTTAATTACTGATGTTAATTACAATCAAGTAAATATTTGATAATGTAGCTCTGTCTGGGCTAAGATATGTAATTTACTGTTTGAAATCATAGTATGCTGTCATATATGTCATGCTTGCGGAGAATATCTGCAATAACAACTTACAACGACATCAATGATGTCTCATGAACCATTCATGTACAATCTGTGGTGACAAAAGTCATGTCATGATCAGAATAGTACGTATCATGCACATTCATGTGAACTTGTTCCGGTTCATTTTTATTGAAATATATGTGATCTATCATTGTACCTCTATCTGTTGTTGCCTGGTTAATACATTGTTTGAATCCATGGCGTTGCATGAGCTTTGTCAACTCTGTTTGTCTTTGGTTTGTCAAATCATCATTGAAATCACCAAGTATGATTATTGGCACATGTAACGGCATCAAATCAAGAAGACTACTTAGTTGTAGCAAGAACGTTTTCATTGGGAATGATGGTTTCCTATAAACTACAGCAACAACAAAACGTGATTTCTGCGTTTCTAAAACTATCGCTTTTGACTCCAATCCTTTCACAGATATCAGTTCTAGTTCTTTAGGTTGCAACTCAGTCAGTGCACATATCATCACTCCGTGCAAATTACCATGATCATGCATGCTTGGAATATTTTGTCTGAAAACTGTATATCCATATTTCTTAGCAAATTCATCAACATTATGATCATCTGTCAGATAGGTTTCTGTGTTTCAGCTAAAATTTGATTTTCTCTATGACTCATCAGGTCTGCTAATTTCTCCAGGAAATAATGGATATTTAAGTGACCCACTGTTATCCAGTCAGGTTTGTGCAAGGTCAAAAGATTTAACTCTTCCATTGACAATGTATTATCACGCAAGTAGGTGATAAATGTTGCTTCTGGGACACCTCCGTTTAACATGGGAAATCCCTATCTAATGTCATTTACCCCCTTGTCTTTTTCAAAAATCATAAACACCTCTATTTCTCCCTCTATGAACCTATAATCCTTCTCACCTTATGAACCTATAATCCTTCTCGCCTTATGAACCTATAATCCTTCTCACCTTATGAACCTATAATCCTTCTAGCCTTATGAACCTATGATTTTCTTCCTTTATGAATCTATAATCCTTCTAGCCTTATGAACCTATGATCCTTCTCACTTACATGTAATTTTTACCCTATTCCCCCCACTACCCCCTTAATGTAGTTCCTTAGACCACTCTACTACTGAGCCTATAAATATATTATCTCTTTCTAACTTTTTTAAGAGTTCCATTCTCCTATAGAACTCATCCCCATCAAGTATATTTATAAAGTATACAGGTTCCTTAACCTTTTGTTGTGAAAGTATAAAGTGGTATGTTTCACGGAGGGTTCTTGTTTGACCTCCTCCTCTCCCACATACCATTTTAAAATTATAATATTTATTATCCGATTGATAACCATTAAAGTTCTCACTCCACTCTAATATTTTTTTCTTCCCGCCCTCCATTACCCCACTTAACAAATGAATACGTTTATCCGTCTTGAGAACCTTCTGACCAGTGATTCTCTCAACCTCTTGAATCTGAAATTTTTCACATTCGTTATGTTTTCCATTTATATACCAAGGTTGATTACACCTCCACTCTTTAGTCTGGTTGATACTTGGTTCTATCATTTATATAATAGTAAAAAAGGTGGCGGTAGCCCGTTAAAATCCCTAACCCCCCTTTTTAACTTATCACTTATATATATATCTTATCACTTATATATATCTTATCACTTATATATCTTATCACTTATATATCTTATCACTTATATCTTATCACTTATATATCTTATCACTTATATATCTTATCACTTATATACTTATATAACCATAAGGGAGACTATCAATTCCATTTTCTAAAATAAACCTCTTATCATCAAAAGTCCCCAATGCTTTCTTATTCACCTCTTCTGAATATAATTGATGTTTATAACTTCTTATTCCATTAATCTTTCTAAACTCTTCTTTCTTTGTTGTTAGACAGTTATAATAATCCTTAAAGTTTATTGTTTCTTTAATGACATTTTTCTTTACACCTTTTAACTTCTTATCAGTCTTTTCAACGTTATTCACAATGTATTTATAAGCATAAGCCTTCGACCTCAATCCCACAAATTCACTCATAACATTTCCTCCCAATTCATCCTTGAACTTTCCAATCACCTTTTTATTTTTAGAAGAGAACAACTCACTCTCTGGACTGTAATTACTTGTATCATAGATATTAATGTCCTTTTTCATGTCTGAATAAACATCATCAGTATTAATTTTCAAAATAAAACTATCAGTATCCATATACAACAATGACACATTATCCTTATACTTTGATTTTAGATTAATATAAAAGTAATCATACATTAATGACTTTAACAAGTCAAGAATTGATGAACCACCGTTTAGAGGCCATTTTTCCCCGCAAAGCGGGGGTTGGCCTTTTCGGGGACCGTGGTAGTTGTTGTTTTTTGGTCCCCTTTTTGAAGCAATGTTTTACGGCCGGATGCCCTTCCTGACGCCAACCCTTTTTGCCGCCTTCAACGACAAACAGGGAATTACCAGTGAACTGGTACTCAAGAATTACTCAGGGTCTTGAGTACCAGACTCAAGAAGTCAAGAATTGATGTTCCAATGTAAATAGGTTTGTCCATTTCAATACTCTCTTTAACCAAATGGATCGCACAAAAGCTCTCAGTAAAGACCTCAGCTCTAGTAAAACTCGGTCTATTAATTAATTTTGATGCTTGTTCCCAAGATGTTGCTAGTCTGATATTTTGTCTTTTCCTCACATTCTCCATGGTCTTACCAAAGACCGCATTATTCATCAATTTATAAAAGTCTTTCTCAAAATTTGTTTTTGACTCTGTTCTTCTTTGTGTATTAAAATCAATGTACCCCTTTAACCAATGACTTTGATTGAACTTTAGAACCCTGTGGATCTTCTCTACTCTTAGACCTTTTGATAAATATTGTCGCAAATTTCTTTGGTGTAGTACATAATTTTTCTTGTTATATAATGTAGTAAGTAATTTTTCTGTTGATTCACCTATATCAAATGATCGTTGATAATCACTCAACCATTCTTTCTTTGGACTTTCTTTCTCACAAGCAAATGGAAGATCTTTATGTTTGATATGAAGTTCTTCAGGATATTTTAAATCGACCTCAAAATAATAACCAACCTTTGAATCATCCAATTCTTTTTGTGTAGAGATACATACATCTTGTAATACTTTTGTGTAGTCTTTTTCCTTTACCCATCTTAGTTTCCCATAAGGAAGAGCTTGAGACATTGCCCAGCCATACAAGTTGTTTGCGTCATAGTACATCAAGTAAGAACTCTCTTTCGTTGAATCATAATTTGGAAGATATTTGTTATTTGCTTTTGCGTATCTGCTCGAGCATACTTGTGAAATTCCACCTCTTTTTGCCTTTTCAATCATCAAAAGCATATCGACATCGGTTATCAAATCCAAAACTTGTTTTGTCATTTTCAACATCGCGCTCCAAGCCAATCCAGGTGCTGTGTAGTAGTGAGCAGGATCCAATCCATATCCAGTGCGACAAACAGATCTAAAGGCTTCAAATACATCGGCCAATAAAAGCACATCAGTTTTGAGATACAAATCGTGATACTCGCCAAGATTCTTGATGTTATATTTTTCCCAAACATTTTGTGTGTGTACATAATCTTTATCAGATATATGACTGTTGTTTAATTTGTTATCGAAATTTTCTTTTAAAGGAAGTTGTGTTTCATTGAATCTCTCAAATGAGTCCATATAGTCATAGGGGTAAATTCCCTTTTGTGTAGAAAATCTTTATCTGAAAAATACTCTGAAAGACATGGAAACTCTTTTAGATTTTGAACCAAGTTAGCCAATGGACTTGCCATGAATTTAAATGTATCAAGAAATCTGATATGAGTAATAGGAGATGTGTGAATTGTTTTTGTGAATGAAATGTATTTCTGATCCGTGTTAGGAATTGCTGAAATGTGTCCAGATGTCTTTGAAAGTTCATTAATAAATAGATGCGTATCATAATGAGCGTTGTTATGAAGAAAGACAGGAATGAAAGAGGGGAGTTGATAATTAATATTACAACTTTGATGAGCTGGACCTCTATATTTACCAGTGAGATGACAATGATCTCTAACCTTTAGACCTTCACCAATTTTTTCCTCACAAATATGACAAACATTGTTTTTTCTAAATTCCCTTTTCTGTTCACTCGTCAAGGACATTGGTTTATTAGTTTCTCTCATTATCTTGGTTAATCGGACACAGTCTTTTTCTTGTCGTTTCACAAACTCCTCTGGGGTATTTGAGCCTCTATACTCCTCTAACTTGTTATATTTATCACCAACGGATGATTTGATATAATAACAAAATCCGCAAGGAGTATGTTTTTGATATTTATTTGTGTATGATTCTTTTGGATCTGGAGAAGCAGTATCTATTTTTTCTAGAATACTTTCAAAATCAGCATATATAACAAATGTATGTTTGATCTTTTTCTTTTCATCTTTGAATGTGATATTTGAGCCTTCTTTAGGCATATTGATTACCGTTGATTTATGTTCACCACAATAATTTGAATGTTTATCTAATCTTTCTTGTGTATGGAAGAAGTTAAGACAACGCAAACAAATATATATTTTATTTGTTCTTTTACATACTTGTGGTTTTATTAATTTAGCAATATCTTTAATGTATGTATAATGTGAATTTTCCTCTGAATTAAAATATAGAAGATTAATATGAGTTTGTTTACAATTGTCAGAAAGCTTTAAAACCTGAATGCTGTTTGTTTCTGTTAGACCATAAACATTAACTGATAAATTATTTATCTTTTCAAATTTAGGAATATCATTTAAAGCCTTAGGAAACTTTAGATCTTTCGTATTTAATGTATTCTCATATTTTTTATAATGAGATACTCTTTCATCATGAAAATGTGGAGGATGTAAGTGTGCTAGAATATACCAGAGAAAACATTTATTGTCTTTATTTTTGATATTGATAACTGCTTTTCTATTTTTGATAACACTGGGTAAATCAATGTAGGAAGAAGCTTTTAGAGGATCTGATTTAAGAATATGAATGTCTATGTAAATAATTTTTCCTATATTGAATCCACTTCCTACAATTGAATTATCCACATCTTGCTCTTGTTTAATAAGTTCATCATAGACTCCTGATGTTTTAAAATCTTGATATGAAGATATAAAGTGTGGCTCAGTTCTCATGTATGGTGTATCTATAACTCCTTCGTCCTTTGTCATTTCTAATTTTACTCCCATATAAAATTTAAGTGGTTTCATTTCTTTTAGTGTTTTTTCAATCAACGTTTGAACAGCAGGTTTAACTATTTCTACAGCATCAACTATAGACTCTGGTTCAGGGGGTTTGAAGTTAAAGACTCTTATTTTAATATGTCCTTTGAATGCGCCATCAGAGTTTTTAGTTGTGATAAAATTTGATAAATGTAGAATTGTTTTAAGATGTATTTCGAAGCCTTTCTTGAGGATATTTTTATTACATGCAGAACAGTGTTTTGTTTCCTTCTGAATAGGAGATAGTAGGTGAAGTAGATTAAATGTGTGTTTGTTAGTTTTAAGGTGTCTTTTGTATTGTTTATATTCTTGTTCACAAACGTCGCAATACGTTGCTTTGATCATATTTACTTATATAGTAAAATTATACTTAAAACAAAGTGCCTTTTTTAGAGGCTTTTTAAAAGATGAAACTGTGCTTAAAGTAAAACACCTTTGAGCTTTTCAACTCGTTTTATGTATATAACTTTACTTAAAGTAAAACACCTTTGAGCTTTTCAACTCGTTTTATGTATATAACTTTACTTAAAGTAAAACACCTTTGAGCTTTTCAACTCGTTTTATGTATATAACTTTACTTAAAGTAAAACACCTTTGAGCTTTTCAACTCGTTTTATGTATATAACTTTACTTAAAGTAAAACACCTTTGAGCTTTTCAACTCGTTTTATGTATATAACTTTACTTAAAGTAAAACACCTTTGAGCTTTTCAACTCGTTTTATGTATATAACTTTACTTAAAGTAAAACACCTTTGAGCTTTTCAACACGTTTTATGTATATAACTTTACTTAAAGTAAAGCGTCTATGTATTAGCCAGAAAGTTTAGATACTCTAGAGAGCATCAATTTCAATTTCACTATCTGAGTCATCAATAAAGCTACTCTCATAACTATCATTTGAACACAAACTATTAGTATCATAACTATCTTCAGATCCTAGACTCTCAGTATAATAACTCTCAGAGTATTGACTGTTAATATCACTCATTTACATACCATTAAACTTCCATCAATATCTATATATTTTCTTTCATTAGAACTAATAACCACAATATTTTTTACATTAAATGTTATTTTCAAATAATCTCTAATAATCAGAGTACGGAATGATAGTTCACCACTAATATTCATATTATTAATTTCACCCACATCTTTGGGTCTATTAAAGAATATACAAATGTTTCCTCTAGAATCGTTGATGGTCTTATCATTCATTTTCAAAGCTTCTTTATCAATGACCTTTTCAAGCTTTGAGTAAATTGTTAGTAGTAGTGGAGAAACTTTTGTCAAATTTACTTTAATAGAGTTATTAATTAACATAGCTTGTCCCGTAAATTTAATAAAAGGACACATGTTATTCTCCATTATGGGTTGAATCCAAAAATTTCCATATTTATCTTTGTTCAATTTAACATCTTTGACATATTTTTCTATATCTTCCACCGAAGTAGAGATTGATTGAAATTTGTCTTTTGTGTTTTACTTTAAGCACAGTTTCATCTTTAAAAAAGCCTCTAAAAAAGGCACTTTGTTTTAAGTATAATTTTACTTTATAAATATGATAAATTCTGAAGGATATTTAGAATTTCCAGACTCTCCATATGATAAATTAGAAATCTGCCACCATTGTGGTAGAATAGGGCTTAATAATGAGGGTTCATATAAACAATGTATTTTCTGTGATTTAATTTTAATTAATAATAATAAAAAATATAGAAAAATATATAACTCTTTTAAATTAGAACCAAAAATGAATTACTTTACAAGATTAATAAGAGAGATGAATGTTAAGTATTATGGTGATAATACACCATTTCTTACAAGGGAAGAGACTATTTGTATTGAGGAAATGTATAAGGGTTTAATGATATTTATTATTCAAAATAATTTTAATGGAAATGTTAATACAAGATACTATATAAACAAAATAATGGATTATTTTGAAATTAAACCTGAACTCAGGATAAAATATAGAGTTTCTCAAAAAACTCAAAAAAAGTTAGATGACTTGTTTTCCAAATATATAAATGAATGATTTTTTACCCGTTTGGGAAAATAAGATAAAATTTAATAACCATAAAAATCTTCCAAATTCATTGAGATGTCTAATAGTCGGTTCAAGCGGATGTGGAAAAACCTGTTTACTTTTAAAGATGCTCCTTAGTCCTAATTTTTTAGATTATGATAATTTAATAATTTTTACAAAGTCAAGTTTTCAACCCGAGTATCAACTACTCTCACAGGGTTTTAATGCGGGTCTTAAAAAGGAAGACATTATCGGTTTATTTAAACTTCAAAACAAACTAAATGATTATAATATTGATGATATAATACAATTATTTTGTGATACACAGAAATCAAAATCAAAACCAAAACCCATAACTTGTATTCTCAGTGATAATACGGATGATATACCTTCACCTCAAGATTTAGATAAATCAAAAAAGAACCTCGTTATCTTTGATGATTGTGTTAATGAGAGAAACCAAACAGTAATGGATAGCTACTATACAAGAGGGAGACATTCTTCTTGTAATTGTATTTAACTTAGTCAGTCATATTTTCAACTCCCTCGGCACTCAATAAGAAACAATGCTAATACTTTTATTTTATTTAAGTTAAATTCAATAGATACAAATAATTTTTGGAGAGATAATTGTTCTACATTATGTAGTAAGAAGGAATTTGAAAATAATATGAAACACACGATTGGAAAATATAAATATATTGTTGTGAAACAAGATGAGATACTAAATGATATTTTTCAATAAATAAATACAGAAAATGAATACCGAAGAAAGAGTAAGAAAGTTTAAAGAACATCAAGAGTTGGTTTCAAAAGTTGTAAAGCAACAGGAAGACATAAAGAAGAAAAGGAGACAGAAACTAACTGGTGAAGAAGCCTTTGAAAGAAAACAAGAGAAATTTTTTAAACCACTTTTAAAAACTCAACAAACGATTTCACCTACAGTTCCCACGGTAGAATTTACTCCGAAAAAATTGCAAATGCTCAAAGATTTTAGTCAAATGACAGAGCAAGAACTTGGAGAATTAGAATATGATGATGAAGGATTATTTCGGCATCTTGAGAAGGTAAATAAACTTTCCAATTATATTGTAGAAGCTCTTCAAAACAATGAATATTTGAAGGGTTCAAAAACCAGAGCAGGTCTCATTCCAACAGAAGAACCAGCACAGTTCCATCTTGTGAAAGAAAAGTTATTGATATTTAATGATAAATTGGTGTTCTTAAGTTCTGACCAACCAAATGTTGAATTAACCCCAAGATTAATGTTTCTTCTAACAAAAGATGGACATGCTAATTCACCTTATTTTGATGAACCGCTTGATATGGAAAGAGAGGAAGATAGAGAGTATATTGAGTTGCTAAACGCACTTGATTATGGAGTTTCTGTTGCTGGTAAAAGTAAGAAGAATGAGAAGGAGAAACATATTATTGATGCTTTAATTAAGCTTGGTTCGGGTGTTAGTTTTCTTCCAAATGACCCATCACAATTAGTTAATAGGTTATTATTGTTGTTAGGTAGTAAGAAGGCTGGAAACAACAATTGTTTTAATGAAGCATCCACCATTTTAGATCAGTTGATGAATATGAAAATAATTAATAAATGTCAATACAAAGATATTTTATTAGATATTAAATAAGATGAGAAGCACAATTCTTAGTTTTAATTTCACAACGAGTGATTACACAGCTTCATTCCCTTACCCACTACAACTTGACCCCACAAAAGAATATGAGGCTTCTTTGTTGTCAATGGAGACTTACAATACCCTTTTTAATATCACAGAGAAAAACAACAAGTTTAGTTATAATCCAGGAAGTGGATATAAAACTATAACCGTTTCACCCGGTGCTTACGAGATTTCTCAAATATCTTCAGAAGTCTCTCGCCTTATGAAAGAAAAAGGTGATGAACCAAAAAATATTGTAATAGATATTCAAAAACACACTTCAAAATCAACTATTAAACTTAAAAATAATTATAAAGTTGATTTCACGATTGAAAATTCGTTCAGAGAGCTATTGGGTTTCTCTTCTAAAAAGATTGAAACTAACGGGACGTCTTACAGTGATAATGTCATTCAAATATCCTCCGGTATAAATTCAGTATTAATTCATTGTGATTTGATTGATGGTGCTTATAACGATGGAATAAGAACAAATACAATATTTTCATTCAGTGCATACTCAACCCCGATTGGTTATAAATTTAATATGGAACCAAAAAATCTTGTCTATTTACCTGTGTCAGGAAAAACCATATACAGAGTAAATTTTAGGATAACCGACCAAGATAATCCTATGATATCCTTTAATGATGAAATTATATCCATCAGAATTCACCTACGTGAAGTTTTTCAATAAATAAATAATGGTTATTGTGAGAAAACACGAGTTGGGAAAATATAAAATAATTACAGGGGATGGGATGTTCCTTTCACCATATTATAAGGGTGAAGGTATGTTTCTTGGTAGAGGATACTATAAACCAAAGAGACAACGGGGTGTGGGACATCAATTTAGAAATAAAGGAGATGGGATAATTGATACTCTAATGGGTATTGGTTCAACCATCCTTAAACATAAAGACCTAATTGGTTCAACTGCTTCAGCTGTGGGCTCAGTTGCGGGTGCTATAAAGAGTATCAAAGATGCTCAAAAGGAGTCTCATAAATTACAAGCAATCAAAGAAATTAAAAAAGGTAAAACTCAACTATCTTCACAAGAACGACAAAAAATCATTAAAATACTTGGGTCAGGGTTTCAACGATTTTAATGCTATATAAATACAAGTATGGAAGCGATTGATAGTATCTATGATTTGGATGATACGATTATCATTTCAAACTCTACTAAAAAGGAAGACTATTTTAAGGTAAATGCTATAACAGGAACAGACTGGAATTCAAACGGAACAAAAAGTTTTGAAATAAATAATCAACAAACTTACTTGAATATAGCTGATAGTTTCTTGCTGTGTAAATTTAAATTCACTAAGGCTGCGAATAATACTAATGCTACACTCGTAAATGATTTCTTCTGGAAAATGTTTGATAGTGTCCGCCTGTATATTGGAACACAAGAGGTTGAAGCGGTTGATTATGTCTCTGCTATATCTGAAATGATGAAATTTACACTATATTCGTTTAGTGATAGAATGGGTAAGGGAGCTGTTGAAGGTTTTATTCCTGATATGTCAACGGGAACAAATGCTGACCCTGGTTATAGTCAAAGGAAGTCAATGTATAATGATGATACAAAAGCAGAGAATAGTTTTACCGTAGCAGTACCTCTGAAAGGTATATTTGGATTTTGTGATTATGATAAAGTTTTATATGGTTTTAAAATTAGATTTCAACTACAAAGGAATGATAATGTAAATAGATTGCTTTTTGGGGTTGAAAATGCTTTTGGCGACAATAATAAATTTGTTATTAATGATTTGTGTTGGTATATTAGTGAATATACTCCTAATCTTAAAACGGAAGAGATGTTAAATAGAAGACTTAACTCAAAGAAACCGCTAAATGTATCATACCTTAAAAGAAGATGTCAACACGTTAAACTGGAACACACTACCTACACTTGGAATTTGGGTGTTCTTGAAGGAAAGCCACGATACCTATGGCTCATTTTTAAGAAACCAGATGGAGAGGAGGGTACTGATAAGAATAATGCGCTGAGTGATAATGCTAAGGTGAAACAACTTCGGGTTTCTCTTGATGGAACATTTTATCCGCGAGATAGATTGCAAATTGATTGGGAAAAAAATGATTATGCGGAAGCCTACAAGTCTTACCAAAAGGTGTGTGAAAGCAACGGTAATAATGAACCTATTTTGGATATGGTTGCGTTTCAAAAACTTTATACCATCTACGCAATTGACCTGAGTTCTCAAAAGGAAACTATAAAGTCTAATAGAGTGGATACTTCTCTATACATTGAAAGAGGAGAGAATGAAGAAGTTGATGCTTATTGTTTGCTTTTGGAGGAAACAGAATTACAGATTAATACAGATAATGGTGTTATGATTAATATCACATAGGTTTTTTCTCATAAATAAATGAGTAGGAAAGAACTGGTATATGTTAATCAAATCAATCTTAATAAATTAACATCTTGTATTCAAAATCAAAAGCCTTGTATTATTAACGTTAATACAATTCAAAGAAAAGGAGCAGTAAGAATTGATGTTTTACTCACAAGAGAGCAGGTAAAAACACTAAATGATGCTGGTTCACTTAAAATTAAAATGACAAAACCTATGTTAAAGAAATATTCAATACAAGAGGGAGGATTTCTCCCGTTTCTAATTCCTTTATTTGCTTGTTTAAGTGCGGCGGGAGCATTGACTGGTGGTATTTCAGCAGCGGTAAAAACTGCTAATGAAAGGAAGGCACAACTAAAAGCTCAAAAAGAATTGGAAAGACATAACAAGGAGTTGGAGAAACAAATTAGTGGAAGTGGTGTAATTGTGGATTTTGCTCAAAAACTTGAAAGTCTACCTGATAAAGCTAGATTGTTAGTTGGAGATATGCTTTCCTCTATCGCTCAAGCGGGTGTTAAACTAACTAAAAGGGGGTAATGGGTTATATCTTTCTCATAAATAAATGGATAAATGGTTTAAACAATTTGGAAAGAATACAACGTCAAATATAGAACTTACTAAATATTGTAAAAAACTAAAAATTGATAATGTGGTTATTTGTATGAGAGATGAATTAAAAAAGTTGTCCAAGAATACAACGAATATTATTATGAATTTAGACACACAGAATGGTTCTCATTGGGTTTGTATTCATAATAGTCAGGATAAATATTATTTTGATAGTTATGGTATGCCACCGCCTGTTGAAGTAATACAATTCTTACAGAATGGTGTTTATCAAACATTTCAAGTTCAAGAAATTAATTCTAAATGTTGTGGTCAATTATGTTTATATGTATTATTTCAACTCAACAATAATGAAAATTTTTATGATATCATTTTTAATCTAATATAAATGACTTATGTTGGAAAAGATGGTCTATCTTTGGAAAATCCTCTCAGGATATTGATTTATCAAATTATTATACAAAGGTACAGGCTGAACGACAAAAATATAGCATAAGTAAAAATATTAATATGAAGAATACTTATAAATTAATCAATTATCCAAACCCGACAGATGCGAATGACTTAATTAGATTTAGTGATTTATCACAATATATATATTTAAAGAAAACAGCACGTTTTGTTAAATAAGTAAAATTTACAACCACAACACCCGGTTATACTGACCATACACCTTTCCTCATTCAATTTAACTATCTGCTTACAATTGAATTTTATAAAGAAGGACATATAGTTAATATGCGAATCAATAAATGGGGGTATGATATGCCTGATTTAGGGTATAATTGGTATTTTTCAATAAACTTAGAAGACCTACATGATTTGAATCAGTCTCGTAAAGAAGAATATTATCCGCTTGGTGAGGATAAGGATTTATGTGGAAGTACAATTAGTAAACAACAAATACATGGTTTTAAGAAAAGAAAAATATATGATAGTATAGCGATGGTTAACATGACAAAGAAGGAAGGTAATGAGATAAGGATAGAAAGCCGAGGAATACAAACCGATTTGGTAGTGGGAAGATGGGGTGGTATTACCTGTTATAATATTAATCTCACATATATTTCTGATACATAAATGGCAGGAAAAAGACTACAAGAGAATTATAAATTTTTGTATTCAGGGATACCTACAAGAAAAGGGTGCTCGGTATTACATACCTTATGATTTGGAGCATATACATGGAAATTTTGTCATTAAAAAGTGGCCTTATACTGATATTGCTAAACCCACAAATAGAGACTTGTTTAAAATATTAAATAAAAATGAACTTCTCAAAGTTATGAAATATAAAACTCTTTTAGAAATCGTCATCAAATCTTATTGGTATCCTATTATGAGAAAAATAATTATAGATACAAGAATATCTCAAAATCCAGATGAGTATATGTATAATATTCTTTGGGGCTCAAGCTCAAGGGTAGCAAGGGATGAGGAAGGAGTTGAAGAAGATAAGGAGGAAGGAGTTGAAGAAGAGAAGGAGGAAAGAGAGAAGGAGGAGAAGGAGGAAAGAGAGAAGGAGGAGAGGGAGAAAAAGGAGAAGGAGGAGAAGGATGAAAGGGAGAAAAAGGAGCAGGAGGAGAGGGAGGAAAGGGAGAAAAAGGAGGAGGAGGAGAGGGAGGAAAGAGAGAGGGGGGAAAAATATAAAAATATGACCATTCCTGGGATTAATGAAAGATTGAAGTTATTACGACAAATAAATCAATCTCAACGCACCGAAGAGGAAAATAAAGAACTAATGACTTATGAAGATATTTGTTTTTAAATTTGCTATAATAAATTCAGAGAGCAGATATACAACATATAGTTGATGATGTTGGTGTTATTGACTTTAGTTAGTTTTATTTGTAAATAAATGGAGGAGAGAGTGAAGGCATTCCTAAGGATTCTTTATGTTTTAAAAATCAAGATAGAAATGTATATGTTGAAAACCCAAAAGGCTTTGGCACTATGTAGGACTTTTTCTCATAAATAAATATGAGTTATTGTCTCAAATGTAAAAAGAAAACTAAATCTAAAAATATCTCCTTTGTTAAAGCTAAAAATAATAGAGTTTATCAAAAAGGAATATGTCAAGTGTGTGGCTCTAAAAAGTGCCAATTCATCTCTCCTAAAAGTGGAGGAGACATACAAAAGTTTTTGTCAGGAAGTAAATGTACAACAACTGGAATTCCAGGGGAACTACATCTACCTGGATATTCTTTCTGTGGTCCTGGAACAAACCTGGATAAAAGATTAGATGAGGCTGACAATCCTAAACCTTGGTCTAAACCTACAAATAGGGTTGACGAAGTGTGTATGAAGCATGATATTGCTTATGGGAAAACCACTACGTTGACTGAAAAACATAAAGTCGACAGAGAAATGTTGTATAATTTGTCTTTGATACAAAATCCAACGTTGAGAGAGAAGGTTGATAGGTTTATTGTGAGAAATTTGAAAAATGCTAAATTGAAACTTGGCCTTGGTTATTCACCCTCAAAAAACTATTAGGCTCTAATGATGTCATCAAGACTGAGGAGCTTTTGGCTGATGAATTACATAAACCTATAATCACAAAGTTTAAAAGAAGGAAAGTTTATTCTAAATACACCGACCACATATGGTCCGCTGATTTAATCGAACTAAAAAATGATAAGGGATACAAGTATGCTTTAACCGTTATTGATTTGAGGAGTAGATTTGCTTGGGTTGTTCCTTTGAAAAACAAGAGAGGTTATACTCTGATGTTAGCCTTCCAACAGATATTTAATAAAAGTAAAAGAAAACCAAAGAAACTGTGGACCGATGAGGGAACAGAGTTCTATAACAAAATATTTATGAAATTTCTTAAGGGGGAGGGTATTAAATTATACAGCACCTTTAATGAAGGAAAAGCAGTTGTTATTGAGCGTTTTAATCGTACTTTAAAAGAGAAATTATATAAAAAATTCACACAACTCGGTTCCCAAAAATGGGTGTATTTTATTCAGGATATTGTAGATAATTACAATAATACAGTTCATTCATCAACAAAATCAAAACCATCAGAAACATTTACAAAATTAGAATATGAAAAGGAGATTAATTTGAGAAAGCCCAAGTTCAAAGTTGATGATATTGTAAGAATATACAGATGGAAAAGTCATTTTGAGAAAGGTTATACAAAGAGATGGACTAATGAATTATTCAAAATCGTTGATGTAATGGATACTATGCCTTGGACTTACAAATTATATGATATGAATTGGGAAGAAATCTTGGGTTCATTTTACTCACAAGAATTACAAAAAACCAAACTGATAATTCATTAAACAACAACCATCCATACTTTCATCCACCCAGATTAGCTAATTTAATTAGTAGTAATAAAAAAATAAAAATAAAAATCATAAGCCACACCCACACAGACCCCACCCACAAACCCCGCCCACACAGACCCCGCCCACACAGACCACACCCACACAGACCCCGCACCTCCAGAATGGTTGAGTGATTATCAACGATCGTTTGATATAGGTGAATCAATAGAAAAATTACTTACTACATTATATAACAAGAAAAATTATGTACTACACCAAAGAAATTTGCGACAATATTTATCAAAAGGTCTAAGAGTAGAGAAGATCCACAGGGTTCTAAAGTTCAATCAAAGTCATTGGTTAAAGGGGTACATTGATTTTAATACACAAAGAAGAACAGAGTCAAAAACAAATTTTGAGAAAGACTTTTATAAATTGATGAATAATGTGGTCTTTGGTAAGACCATGGAGAATGTGAGGAAAAGACAAAATATCAGACTAGCAACATCTTGGGAACAAGCATCAAAATTAATTAATAGACCGAGTTTTACTAGAGCTGAGGTCTTTACTGAGAACTTTTGTGCGATCCATTTGGTTAAAGAGAGTATTGAAATGGACAAACCTATTTACATTGGAACATCAATTCTTGACTTGTCAAAGTCATTAATGTATGATTACTTTTATATTAATCTAAAATCAAAGTATAAGGATAATGTGTCATTGTTGTATATGGATACTGATAGTTTTATTTTGAAAATTAATACTGATGATGTTTATTCAGACATGAAAAAGGACATTAATATCTATGATACAAGTAATTACAGTAATACAATTACAGTTACAGTAATTACAGTCCAGAGAGTGAGTTGTTCTCTTCTAAAAATAAAAAGGTGATTGGAAAGTTCAAGGATGAATTGGGAGGAAATGTTATGAGTGAATTTGTGGGATTGAGGTCGAAGGCTTATGCTTATAAATACATTGTGAATAACGTTGAAAAGACTGATAAGAAGTTAAAAGGTGTAAAGAAAAATGTCATTAAAGAAACAATAAACTTTAAGGATTATTATAACTGTTTAACAACAAAGAAAGAAGAGTTTAGAAAGATTAATGGAATAAGAAGTTATAAACATCAATTATATTCAGAAGAGGTGAATAAGAAAGCATTGGGGGCTTTTGATGATAAGAGGTTTATTTTAGAAAATGGAATTGATAGTCTCCCTTATGGTTATATAAGTATATAAGTGATAAGATATATAAGTGATAAGATATATAAGTGATAAGATATAAGTGATAAGATATATAAGTGATAAGATATATAAGTGATAAGATATATATAAGTGATAAGATATATATATAAGTGATAAGTTAAAAAGGGGGGTTACGGATTTTAATGGGCTACCGCCACCTTTTTTACTATTATATAAATGATAGAACCAAGTATCAACCAGACTAAAGAGTGGAGGTGTAATCAACCTTGGTATATAAATGGAAAACATAACGAATGTGAAAAATTTCAGATTCAAGAGGTTGAGAGAATCACTGGTCAGAAGGTTCTCAAGACGGATAAACGTATTCATTTGTTAAGTGGGGTAATGGAGGGCGGGAAGAAAAATATATTAGAGTGGAGTGAGAACTTTAATGGTTATCAATCGGATAATAAATATTATAATTTTAAAATGGTATGTGGGAGAGGAGGAGGTCAAACAAGAACCCTCCGTGAAACATACCACTTTATACTTTCACAACAAAAGGTTAAGGAACCTGTATACTTTATAAATATACTTGATGGGGATGAGTTCTATAGGAGAATGGAACTCTTTAAAAAGTTAGAAAGAGATAATATATTTATAGGCTCAGTAGTAGAGTGGTCTAAGGAACTACATTAAGGGGGTAGTGGGGGGAATAGGGTAAAAATTACATGTAAGTGAGAAGGATCATAGGTTCATAAGGCTAGAAGGATTATAGATTCATAAAGGAAGAAAATCATAGGTTCATAAGGCTAGAAGGATTATAGGTTCATAAGGTGAGAAGGATTATAGGTTCATAAGGCGAGAAGGATTATAGGTTCATAAGGTGAGAAGGATTATATAGGTTCATAGAGGGAGAAATAGAGGTGTTTATGATTTTTGAAAAAGACAAGGGGGTAAATGACATTAGATAGGGATTTCCCATGTTAAACGGAGGTGTCCCAGAAGCAACATTTATCACCTACTCACGCATTTCATTTATTTCATGTTCCAATTTATCATTAGCTTTTATTCCAGCTGAATCAAAGTCAAGTACGTATATGCAAATCAAGCAGAGTCTTCACTCGACTAAATGCCACATATGCTTGTGTCCTTTTCCAAATCGTTTTGCACCCTTCATGCTGACAACAATTTCATCCACCGTGAGACCTTGACACTTATGAATTGTTACTGCCCAAGCCAGTGTAAGCGAGAATTGTCTTCTCGAGATTTGCGCTGCCTTCCTGTTTCCTTTTTCAAATTTCCCTTCGTGTCTTTTGATTGGAACTGCATTGGGATATCGGTCTTTCCACTGACTTCCAGAAATAGCACTTTTACCTCCATTTTCGTTGTCAAATTTCACCAGAACTATAGCAACTCCTTTGTTTGTATTTTCTATGATACTTTCAACAGTTCCGATTACACCATTAACAAGTCCATCTCCAGTATCCACATTATATGTGAGCATCACTCGTGCACCAATTGCCAAAATGAGAGTCGTATGAAGACCAGCAGTTTCAGAACGTTTCTGTGAAGT
The DNA here is from genome assembly GCF_964187855.1 of Myxine glutinosa. NCBI lineage: Eukaryota > Metazoa > Chordata > Myxini > Myxiniformes > Myxinidae > Myxine > Myxine glutinosa. The sequence continues at coordinate 115,298,971 of NC_136267.1, read as the reverse complement.
TGGTATTCTTTCCTAATTTAGTTGTCCTGTGCTGTCCGTTTTGTCATCTGATGCATGAATGTAAATACGCTGTTTAGGACTTGGTGCAAGTTTCTCCAATTTTGCCATATTCCTGTCATCAACATCACAGTTGAATGCAAATACGTGGAGTATATCGTGTGGGTAATTTGGATCATCTAAACTGATTTCTCTAGATTTCAATAGATCCAGATCTCTATTTGTACATTTCCCAACTCTAACACGGCAAAGCAATTCTGCAAATGCACAGTCATCTTTCTGACGCATAACTTCATCCAACTCATGTATTTTGAACTCTTCTTTCGAGAGACAACCATTCAACCTTTCTACTGGATCACATACAGGTTGATATATTTGTGACTGTCTCACTGGAGGAAGTTGATACAAATCTCCAACTGCAAGAATACACACATTACCAAAATATATTGAATCTCCAGTAACTCCTTTAATTTCCTCTGGACGCTTGTGGATATTCAACAACATATCTGATCCAACCATGGAAATTTCATCATTGATAACCAAGTGCAGATGTTCCAGCTTGGATCGTAGAGAATTCAGTTTCTCAAATGACAGATGGTCACCTTCTTTCCCATACTTCGTTGTTCGGAGAAGCAGCGCTGAGTGAATGGTCATTCCTCCAATATTAAATGCAGCAACTCCTGTAGGAGCAGTCAACAACACCATGATATCTGTTGGTTTTATCCCACCTGACAGTGCTAACAACTTTCTAGTGTCTGAATGTATCAGTTTTATCACATGACTTTTTCCAACACCACCAGGACCACTCAAGAAAAGTCTGTATGGTTTCACAGTTTTACCCTGTTTCACTGCTATTATGGCATCTTTGCACCACTGTCTGTGATAAAAAAACGATCTCTGCCTGTTTCACATTGAGTCTACGAATCATTTTTCGATATTCTGAGGGTGACATAAGCTCTCGGTCAGCTTCAGCTTGATAACGTGCTACAAGTTCTGATGTCTGGTTACATTTTGGCGATTCAATCATGTTGGCATTTGCATCAAGATCTTCCTGGTCAATATCACTCTCTACATCAATGTCTTCATTTATATTGTTGCGGACGCGGTTAAAGATGTTATTTACCGAGCGGTTGGTATTACCGCGACCGAACAGTTCCCCCGATTCTTCCCCAACTCACCCGATTCACCCAGACGTTGGCCAAATCGCGCTATGCTAAATCAATGACAGAAAGGACACGACGACTGGGAAAGAGGAAACGACGCAAGGGGTACAGTTCTCAAGACCTCCGGAGGAGGGTATAATTACAGTGGTGGAGAAAAGGGGTAGATTACAAGGCAGTGAGGTAAAGACACAGAAGAGATGGGCACTTAATTACCGTCTTATCTTATCCCAGACAGACCACAGACAAACGGAACAAGGCAGACTTACACAGGGATTGATGGCAGGAAGGGACAGGTAGGTCGATAGCACAAGGTGCACCTTGGCTCGGGGACAGGATAAAGCACGGTCCAAAAGATGCAGGGAGGTCTCACAGCGCTCGGAGGTGGTCTTGCTTGCTTCAAGCTCAGCGCGCATCTGACGTCACCCCCCTCTCACCGCGCATGCTCAGCGGGGAGTGACACGCCCTCGGCTGGTTGGTTCCGCCCCACTGGGGCCGGTCCGCCGCTTCCATTGGGTGCAGGGGTTACCGGGCTCCGCCCTTGACGAGGAGCTGACAAGGAGCCCCTATTTGGTAACCCCGTCGAGCACATGTTTGATGGCGGCTCGTTGGGAAGGCCTGGTGCCCTCCCAACACCCCCTACCAACCAAGCCGGAGTGAGGACGCGCACTTCCTGCGCTCGTTGTTGTTGTTGTTGTTGTTGTTGTCATTGAACTGTGAGGAAGAGCTGCGGGGAGGTATTGGGAGGTCCTAAACTTCCTAACGGTGCCATAAAATCACATTCTGGTGCAACGAAGGGTCAGAATTAATGGAAACGAGTCCTTAACTGACATAGACTAAGAATAACTAGCAAGATGTCCTATAGTTGTCTTACATGAGATGCGGTGAACCTGGGCATGACATTTAATGGGGGAAATAGGGGGAGGTCGGGTCTACAGAGTGTTGTTTACAGAAAATGGGACTAGGGAATGGGGGATTGGGGATAGTTGGGAAGTATTGAGGAAATAGGGGAATATTTACAAGCGGATATGGATGGATGCAAATCCCATATCCGCAACACTGCACCCTTCTCTACCTCGGGGTGCCCCGACCCGATAAATTTTTACCTACTTTAGTGTGGCACTCAGATGTAGTTCCCTCTACTATTAACTCAACCCTGAGTGCGACAGTTTTACAGATGTTCACAAATGAGTAAATATGTCCCCCTGCGACGTTGCACCCTTCTCCTAACAGAAACACACCCACAGGATAACCGAATCGCGGAAAGCATCCTCAAACTAAACATACAGCCGGTAGGGAGCATTTACACTGATATTTATACAACACTGATACAACAAAATACAACACTGATATTTACACTACGATCCAGGACCTGTTCTTTGAGGAACACATGCAGATGTTATGCATAGGGAGAGCACGCATGCCAGCATCGATACACCAACCCATGAGTGCCCTGTGGCCCTACGGCCTTTAATAATGTGCAGAGCACCCCGTCCAAGCACCAAAAGCACCACCCCATTACGCACAGTCAGCACCATCCGGTGCACCAATAAAGTGTTCATAAAAATGCACAATTAAGTGTCCATGGTCACTGGTGGTGTCGCAGCCGGCCGATGTTCTGCCGCTGGTCTTGCCTTCATGGAGTGCACTTGGCCTTCTGGCTTCTTTAGAAATAAAGAAAGGCGCCAACCGCGTCCATTTCTGAATTGTGGCCGTCAGGGGGGCCAACTAAAAGTGGTTCACCTGTATGGCATAGGTGCCACGTTGACCCAGAGGTCCATCCACGGGTGGTGCTTGACCGCAAAAGAACTGCGGTCCATTGTGGGCGGCCACAAAAATTGCGGTCCATATGGTGTATCGATCCAGGCAGCAAGCAGCGGAAGTACAGGCCCACAACTGCGGAGCCAGCACCTCTCTCTCCTCTCTCTCTGCCCCAAAGCCAGATCCTCGGAGGTGGGAGACAAAAGAAGACAAGTGAGTAAGGTGGTAAGGGCACAAAAGTGCACGCAATACAAGGTAATGCACACTGGGGGCACATGGAACCAGGTGAGACAGGTACGTTCCTACCGTACGCCCCCCCCCCCCCCCCACCAGGTAACCTACATTGCCCCTCCCTTACCCCTTACTGTATCCACAAAACACAACACTACCCATAAACATCTACTTTACAAATCAACAAACGTCCCTACTGTCTTCCCCGTTCCTCCCATAAACCAAATTCGTCTTCTCTCCCTCCTAACCAATCAAATTTGCCATTTCCAACTCTCATCAAAATCTGCCATCTCCAACTCAACATCAAAATCTGCCATCACCAATTCATCATCAGTCCCTCCTAAGGAGGGAGAGATGGAATCACCCCAATGTCTCATCCACGTCGTGATGCGTCTCACAAATCCAAACAGCAATTCTCCTTTCCTGCAACACAAAACAAAGAAAACACAGGTGTGGAGTCATCAGCATCACCTCAGGTAAGTGGCTGCGTATGGTGCAACAGGTTCATCAATCCTAACTATTTCCAAAATGACTTTAACAACTTTACATTACCCGGGGTCTTTCCCTGCCAATCCATTGGCCAACTTACACTATGGGTTCTAAAAACCAATTCCCATTGACCAAACTGTGGTGCTTCTCAATTTGGGGTCTCACTCCCCCGATTCATCTCCCGGTGCCCTTGCACAATTTCTGGGCTGTGACGTGTAGCTCTCCCAGCAGGTCTACCCACCTGCACACCTCCACCACTGCAGTTGCCACCCGAGCTTACCTAGCTCCTCACCCTAACCTAACTAACTGGGGAAGGCCCCTCCTGGCTCTGTCACCCCATGGTGCCCTCTGGCACTGGGCTACCCGGGTCCGTCCTCCGGATCCTCGGGCCCCATCCACAACTACTACTACCGGCTCCCAGAGCCCACCTGCGGCCTCACCTGGCCGACATCCTCACAGTGGTGGAGTGCCCAAACCAACTACACACACTAACAGGCTACACGCTCAGCCATTTCCACAACACTAATGCACCCATCCAATCATCATTCTTCCACCCGCACCACAGATGCCAATATCCAACCACAATTTACCTATACCCTCTACCTAACACTTACACTACCCGCCCCGGGTACTCGTGAAAGGGGTCCACTCTTCCCCCATCCACACCTTCGCACCATGCACACCACTCCGTACCACTTACTCCAACTCTCTCCACACCACTCATTCTCTGCTCCATATATTTCACACACCTGTACTTGCACACCTGTGCTCTCATACTTGGTGCCGCCTGCACCATTCTCTCCCCCAAGCGCATTCGCGCTGATCCACAACACTCACTACTCACCATGACACTCATCCGCAATGCTCTCTCATTCATCACTTGTACACTCACACACACCTCGGAGCATTGCCTCACCGATGCCTCATTTGAAGCTGCTCACCAGCACTTCCATTCACACTGCATCATCTGCTCTGTCTACTCCCTTCTAAAACTCGCGCTCCTCCATCTTCCCTTACACTCAGCGCTCCCACGTCCTTATCAAACACTAAGCTACTACGTCCCCACTAGAGTCCCTGTATAAAGAGAGTTGCGCCATGCGCTGACCCGAGATTTCTGGTCACGTGATTTCGTGGCGCCATTTTGTGTCTAACTTCACCGTGCGTGAACGTCAGCTTGGTACGGGAATGTTGTTTATTGCCAAACAAAATGACTGGTTGTTCTGCTTTTGGTTGGTCAAACCAATCTGGGAAATATAAGATGTATAGATTCTGTACTGAATGTATGAACCAAGTTTTGTACTGAATGTTTACTGTGTTGGCCTCATCGTGTTCCTGGTGAAATTAAACAAGTTATGGTGAATACGACGTCGTATCTGTGCTTTTCCATATCTGTTCGACTAGACGAACCGTGCACACTGCAGGTATTTTTAAAAGTTTTTTCTCTGTTTAATTACGGCTTGGCGCAGTCGAAAATTAAGTGTTAATTAAGTCGCCAGCTATGAAACATATTAATCGATCAGGCAATATCCATCAGAGTTCTGGGCAAGGGTGTAGTAATAAATGAACGTTTCAATCTTACTAGATGCCGATGACGTTTTCCTTATGTCAGAGACAGAAGCTGCCTTGCAGCTTGTTAAATCATTACAATGGAAATTGAATATAAATGTCGATAAAACTAAAGTTGTACACTATAGAAATATGGCAATACCACGTACAGAATTTGTTTTAAGTGTGTTGGACTATATGTCGGCTGGAAGTCCTACACCGGAATTGCTCTCGGCAACCTTTAAAAAATATTGGATATGCCCACACTCCTTTCTAAAAGTTATTAAAATTCAGAGAACGACAGCATTGGTTTGTCTTACTTATAATGTTAGCTCTTATATGCAGTGTTGGCTTGTAATATGCATTGCCATACCACTTTTAATATCACCACACAGCTCTTTTTCACGGCAATAGCTGAGTTTTTGACAAAACAAATATCACCTGTATGTAATAATAAGACTAAATATGTGTAGTATTTTTTTTTTTAGCAGGTTTAGAATATATCACCCCATATCGCGAATGTACATGTATATCTAATCCGACACACTTAGACACAAAATGGCGTCCAAATTTGAGTTGACACAACTCTCTATATACAGGGACTCTAGTCCCCACTACAGGTACCAAGTCTCTTACTTAAATCTTGTCACCCATAGTCACCTCTAGTCCCTATCAATATAACCTAACCCACCTGGGCTAGTTTTCACTGCCATACACCCCATAATCTATAGCGCATTTGCCCCCCAATCATGGGAAGGGTGGCAGGGATGCCACCCTTACCCACCGTCATACGGCGCGAGTGGGACCTTGTGGGACCACCTCGTATGTGAGTCGTTGCCCGCCTGCCGGACCCCGTGCGTCGCCCCTTGCGGGGTCAGCGTGGGGCCGAACCGGCCGGGCCCCCACAGTACATTACCCCCTAGGGGCTCCCGTGCCTCCCCTGTCCCTCTAAAAACTACCCCTGTTGGTGTCGATGCATGGGTCATGCTTCCGCAACCCGCTACCCATTCCATACCACCACAACCTTGCTCACTCACACCTCGCACCTCTCCCATCACCGGACCCTCTCGCTCGCACCCTCGTTCCATACACTCCGGACCAGCCATACACCTCACTCTTGGCCTCTCACGAACATCCGGGTCCATCTCGACCCCCAAGCTTATTAAATCACCTGGCGCATCATACGCACGACCATATTGGTCACCACTTACACCGGGTCCTCTTTCTCTTCGCTTCTCCTCCATCACCTGCGAATCCCTCATCCGGTTAATGAGCACATCATCACGATCCGAACACAGACTTTGGACCAATTCTTTTACTTCCTCTTTTATCTCTTTCTTATCCTCTCTCCGTCGCTTCTTAATTTCGCTCACCCCTTCTTCCACTTCTTCTAATTTCTGCTTCACCTCCTTCATCTCCTCGTGCGCCCCCTTAAGTTCTTCCTCTATCTCCACCTTATTTTTTTCTATGTGCTCCCGCACCTCCCGCTCTTTAACCTCCATCACCTCTACCACCTTGTTCATTTTTCTCGTCAGGTCCTCATGTACCGTCTGACACTCTTTTTTAATTACCCCTACGTCCTTTTTCATCTCCTTCTGTGTCGATTTTAAACCCTCTATTACCGCTGTGTTCGTCTTTACCTGGTCCCCCAACTCCTTTTGTCACACTGTCAGCTGTTCTACTCCCAGCGTCAACTCCTCTATACCACCTTGCAATTTTACAGTCCCCTTTCTCACCTCCTTCTCCATGCGCTCCTCACAGTGCCTCACCTCCTCGCGCACTCCCCCGACCTCCTCACTCACACCTCTTCTGATCTCCCCTTTCATCACCTGCATCTCCTGCCCAGATGCCACCCTCATCTGCTCCATTTCCTCCCTGTGAGCATCCAATTTAGTTTCTACCCCCATTCTGACCCCTCTATCTGCTGCCCCATTTGTTTAACTTCCCTTTCCGCTTGGTCCCTCATGTCCCTCAATTTGCCTTCCATACTGTTTTCTAACCCCTCTAACCCCTTTTTCATCCCTTCCATTTGATTCTCTTGAGCGGCCATTCTGTTTTCTACCCCCGTTAACCCCTCCTGTATTTCCCCTAATCTATTGTCTAATCCCTCAAATTTGTTGTCTAGTCCCTCAAATTTGTTTCCTAATCCCTCTATTCTACTCCCTAACCCTCCGATCTGGGCCCCCATGTCCTCCCTCAATTTCTCGCTATTGGACCCCATCCTTTGTTCTAACCGTTGGCTATTGGCCCCCATGTCCTCCCTTAATTGCTTGCCCATTCTTTGTTCCAATTGTTCGCTATTCTGGGCCATAAGGGCCTTCATTTGTATAAAAAAAAGGTTCAAATCCACCAGCGGCGCTGCTACGGTCGCGGGCGCGGTCGCCGTAGCCATCTGCGAGGCGCCATTTTGCGCGCCCGTAACCTCGTGCGCGAGGACGCCATTTTGCGAACCTGCCGCCCTCACTGCTTCGCTCTCCTCATGTCCCTCAATTTGGTCCTGGATCGACCCTGCCTCACTCTCCTCTACCGGAACCCAGCCGTCTTGATCTCCCATAGCGCGACTTTCAAAATTCAGGTTTTTTTTTGTAAAACAAAATCAAATTTCGGTGACTTGTAATTTTGAGCGCGTTAAGCGCGCTTCGGGTCCGTATCTCACTCCCAGACACCAATTGTTGCGGTAATAACACAATTGGTGTCCAAAATTTGGGCTAAATAAATTTAGTCCCAGGTTCGAATCCCAACTCCTGACTACCAATTGTTGCGGACGCGGTTAAAGATGTTATTTACCGAGCGGTTGGTATTACCGCGACCGAACAGTTCCCCCGATTCTTCCCCAACTCACCCGATTCACCCAGACATTGGCCAAATCGCGCTATGCTAAATCAATGATAGAAAGGACATGACGACTGGGAAAGAGGAAATGACGCAAGGGGTACAGTTCTCAAGACCTCCGGAGGAGGGTATAATTACAGTGGTGGAGAAAAGGGGTAGATTACAAGGCAGTGAGGTAAAGACACAGAAGAGATGGGCACTTAATTACCGTCTTATCTTATCCCAGACAGACCACAGACAAACAGAACAAGGCAGACTTACACAGGGATTGATGGCAGGAAGGGACAGGTAGGTCGATAGCACAAGGTGCACCTTGGCTCGGGGACAGCATAAAGCACGGTCCAAAAGATGCAGGGAGGTCTCACAGCGCTCGGAGGTGGTCTTGCTTGCTTCAAGCTCAGCGCGCATCTGACGTCACCCCCCTCTCACCGCGCATGCTCAGCGGGGAGTGACACGCCCTCGGCTGGTTGGTTCCGCCCCACTGGGGTCGGTCCGCCGCTTCCATTGGGTGCGGGGGTTACCGGGCTCCGCCCTTGACGAGGAGCTGACAGGGAGCCCCTATTTGGTAACCCCGTCGAGCACATGTTTGATGGCGGCTCGTTGGGGAAGGCCTGGTGCCCTCCCAACACCCCCTACCAACCAAGCCGGAGTGAGGACGCGCACTTCCTGCGCTCGTTGTTGTTGTTGTTGTTGTTGTTGTTGTTGAACTGTGAGGAAGAGCTGCGGGGAGGTATTGGGAGGTCCTAAACTTCCTAACGGTGCCATACAATCACATTCTGGTGCAACGAAGGGTCAGAATTAATGGAAACGAGTCCTTAACTGACATAGACTAAGAATAACCAGCAAGATGTCCTATAGTTGTCTTACATGAGATGCGGTGAACCTGGGCACGACATTTAATGGGGGAAATAGGGGGAGGTCGGGTCTACAGAGTGTTGTTTACAGAAAATGGGACTAGGGAATGGGGGATTGGGGATAGTTGGGAAGTATTGAGGAAATAGGGGAATATTTACAAGCGGATATGGATGGATGCAAATCCCATATCCGCAACAATATCTTGCAAATTGTTATGCTCAGCACCGGGTGCAATGTTTGCCCATGCGTGTTCCAGTGGTCCATATTCTGCATGATCATGCATAGCTTGATCGTTTAGTTCCAAATTTTGTGTGAATTTTGCCTCATTGTCACATATGGCATCAGCAACGGCAAAATAATGAGAAGCATAATCAGGAAAGCCTGCAGTCAGATCAACATCCTCATTTCTCCATGGTAAATATAGCATCAGTTTTGCTCGATAGAGGTTACTGGAGTCTTTTTCAAAACTAAACTTTCTAAATCGAATTACTGCTTCACATCGACGTTTATGCATTGTTCCTTTGCCATCTTTCAACTTGATGTACTTCGGGAGTCTATCTCTGTCAGCTAATCCTGCCTGTTCTTGATCCATTTCTAATACCACAGGAACACTGTCATCTATCTCTTCACCTCTGTCACAATGACTAACCGTATCATTGGCAGCAAAATCAGCAAGGCACAGGTTTTCCAATATGTTAGGTCTTGAAGCATATCTTATGATGATGTTACTTTGGAATATATCCTCATCTCCATCATCCAGATCATCAAGCTCTTTTTGTGGTTTCAGCACAGCTGATCGTTCTGTTTTGGCATCAGTATTGACAAACAACACCTGTCTACTGAATTTCTTCATTGGCATTGACAAAATTCGATACACAGCTTTTTGTGCACTTACTTCACGATGGTTCAAGAATACTGATCCCACACGTCTCAACATTGTTTTGATGTCCTGATCTTTGTATTCTTTGCACACTTGTTTCAATTTCTCCAACACCTTTTTCATTCTTGGTCATGTAAGCAGCTACATACATAACACATGCATATGCATCAACAATGAACTGGATATCAATGTTTGCTTGCCATGCTTTCAATACAGTAGGATTGTATGGATTAACATTAACTTCAGAAGGGTTTCTCCCCAGCAGTATATGTTTGCCTTTCTCAGAAACTGGCAACGCATTTGCATAAAGTTATTCTGGTACATTCGCCATATCCAACAGTTTTTTCATACTAACATTCTTTGGGGTACTTTCATCGGACAATACCTCTTTCACTTTGCTGAGAACATACTTGGCACTTTCCTTGACCAGTTTTGAATTTTGATCACCTAGTTCTCTGGCAATGATAGTTCTTGAACTCGGTGGTTTTGGGTATTTGAATCGACAACAACCATTTTTTCTACAGTAAGACGAGTGACTATGGACTTGCAACCTTTCAACTAATGTGTGTAGCACAGGATCATCATCTGGCAGAGCACAAGATACATGTTTGTCCATGAAAGATGCAACAGCTTCATCAGATGCAACTTCTAATTTTGGTGCATTTTTTACCCAAAGTAATGTGTGAGCATGAGGAGATCCACGAGCTTGAAATTCTATACGGATCATATAGTCAACAATCTCACCTAGCGGATGAGCATTCGATTTCAGTACATCTCTGAACAAAAGCTCTAATCTGTATTGAAACTGGCGTGCAGCAGTGACAGGGTTCGATCTCAACCACATTGATCTATCTGCAAATGACATAATTTTCACATCATCGTCACTCAGTATTGTACCATACTGTCGAGATATTGGTTGAATTACATCAGGCCATTGCATGTTGGCAGCAGATACTGTGAAAAACCATGTAGGAATACCTACTTGTTGAACCATGGCAAGTACATCATAAAATACAGTTTGAAAGTAGGCCTGTGTCCCTCTAACATTCTTCAGGATTCTATATGCATGGTCAGATTGTATAAGTCTACTCATGTGTTCAACACTTTTCACCATACCAGCTGTGAGTCTTTTGCCACGAAAGTGTTTGCCACTAGCTCTACGAAACATGAAGTGATTGATATCACTCTGAACTTGTTTGCTTTCAGTAGCATATTGTGCACTAAGGATATATTCAATTGATTTCGCAAATCGTCCATCTACATCAAGTAGTCTTTGGATGAAGTATTTTCGTGGAGTTAAATGAATTGGTCGATCAGTTGTCAGTGCATTTGATCCATCTGGATATTTATCTGGATGTGACAATTCCTCAAAATTAGGATCACTCAGAAGTGGCATTGGCTTCTCGTTATCCCCTGGTGCAACACTTATAAATTTGTTTACTAATTCTGGATTTTCATTCATCATGCTGGTTTCATATGGCAAGCCGCAAACTTTAGAAGCTTCTTCAAAAGCATGTTCATCTTCAGCAACTAGTTCCTCATCAGAGTCATCACTTTCTGTGTTTTCCTTAGTCACAGTTGTCTTTCCATCACACGTTTCAGTCTCCAAAGATGATGCCACTCTACTCGTGTCAGACATATTAACATGTTTTTCAAGCACTTCGTCTTTTGACAAGGATACACTTGTACCATCACATGCACAGTATGCCTCAAACACAACATAGTGAGATTGACCAATCAATCCAAGATGAAATTCCTTATCACTGTGATATCTGGAACATACAGTGTGCATGGTAGAGCTTGACGTTGCATGAACATAAACATTAAACAGTGAATGAAAAGATATCTGCCACTGCCTGTAGTGTTACGTGGTCTCCCCATTGATTTCCATATTGAACTTCATCAATGTACCTTATCCATTGCAACTCTCTTTGTGTTTTGATAACCTGTATTTCCCTGATAGCTCTATCATGTTCCGTTGGTTGCTCAGTATCAGCATTAGACAAATTTTCTGTTGCTATCCTGGCTGATATAAAGTCACGATAATTCTCAGCATTTGTTATCATGAAATCAGCAACTTGTTCACGCAACAAAGCTGGGTTACATGTAGTCACTCCTCGCCTGTCAAGGTGGTAACAAACAGAATAGAACATACAATTGCCATCACGTGGAACGTCAACAATATTCATCCTGTTTTTCCTAGCTAAGACATTCAACTTTGCATAGTCTGTCTGACAATGTTGTGGCAGATCTGACATTGATACATCAATAACAAATGTTGATTGTTTTTCTTCTGAACAGTCTTTGTGCTACACTTTCTGAACTATGGTCAGTAGAGCTAGGTGTTGATTGTGTTTCACTCGAACTTTGTTTTCGTTTCTTCAAGCTAGGATCATCACAGCTAATTGCTTGCCAAAGCTCTGCTTGCCAAAGCTTGCCATTAGCTCTTTCACGAGCCTCGATTCAGTATCCAAAAAAAAAAAAAAAGCTCAACGTCGTCATGTGCAACATAACAGGCCCAGTTTTCATTGATTTCAATATTTGTGTAATGAGGGTTGTCTAACTTTAACCTACGCAAAGCATTCAAAACTCTATCAGCATCTACATAATCATACATATAATGAGAGGAATGTTTCAAACTCCGTTTCAACTTCATGGGCACTATCTGTGATTCAGATGGCAATCGTGGGAACAGTTTACAAACAGCATCTAATTTTGATGGCACGTTAACTGCAGGACCATGAATACCATGTTGTTTTCCTCTTGGTAAACCAACCATTTTCATGAATGGGATTCTTTGAGATATCAATCTTAGTTCCAGCGCATTTAGGTCTTTCAGTTCACGTGGCTGTTGTTGTAGTGACAAGTTATTAGCCTTTGATTGTGCAGTCATTTTTCCTGTCTTCAGAGTCAAATCACATGTTCTACATATCCACTCTTGGCCATCAAGTGACTTTAATCTATACTAGGGCATGCCCGTACTATATATATATCTAAAATTATATCCCCCCCCTCTATTTACATGAAATGGTTTGGTCCATTCGCAAAGCCAAAGCGAACGGCTTGCGAGTACGGTGACAATCCCCCCCCCCCTCTATTTACATGAAATGGTTTGGTCCAAAGCGAACGGCTTGCGAGTACGGTGACAATCCCCCCCCCTCTATTTACATGAAATGGTTTGGTCCAAAGCGAACGGCTTGCGAGTACGGTGACACCCCCCCCCCCCCCCCCCTCTATTTACATGAAATGGTTTGGTCCAAAGCGAACGGCTTGCGGAGTTTGGTAAAGAAATCGCCATAGCGTGCACAAACGCGCAGGAAAGCGAAAGAATCGCAAATTAGTTTTAATTAGTTTTAAAACATAGTTTAACGCCAACATAGCGCCAACATAGTTTGCCAACGGGAAATAAATGAATACGCTCTCAAATGTGCCGTCCGAGGCAGAGTCTGTTCGCCACGTTCGGTACACGTGATAGCTCGCTGCTCTCTGATTGGTTGAATCGTTTTTTGGACATAGCTCGGTAACTACTTCTCCGATTAATATGAAACCTTGAAAAGGCACATCCTCAGGTCCCCAGCAATATACCTGGCAAGTTTCAAGTATATCGGACCCGTGGTTGTCGAGAAACAGCGGTCACAGACCACACACAGAGATTACTGGAATTATAGATAGATGAAAGTACATCATTCAACAAACTGCTGGAACACTTCTTGTATCTATCTTCTTTCAAGTGTATAACTGTCATTCTGTACATTAAACGGTGACATGAACAACATGCATAATTTGCAGAATCCTTAACAGTTTTCAAAAACTCTGAAATCACTTTCCTTTTCTGGAATGATGTTATTCTTCACTTCTCTAATGATTCTCATTGATTTTTTCACATTTTCCTGTCTCTGTTTTCTATTCTCTGTTGTTTCATTTTCCCTTGATTCTGTATGTTTCTCTTGATCTGTGTTCTGCCTCAGTTTTTCTCTTCTCTGGTGTTTCATTCTCACGAATGTGTTGCATTGAACTTTTCACTGTTCTCTGTCTTTTAACTCTCTTCTCTGTTGTTTCGTTTTCCCTTGATTCTGTATGTTTCTCTTGATCTGTGTTCTGCCTCAGTTTTCTCTTCTTTGTTGTTTCGTTTTCCCTTGATTCTGTATGTTTCTCTTGATCTGTGTTCTGCCTCAGTTTTCTCTTCTCTGGTGTTTCATTCTCAAGCAATTTTCTCATTCTTAACTTAGACTCTTCTCTTCTCTGAGCAGTGCTTTTGCCTTTTGGTTTACCCATGATAAACTTCCGAATTTACAAAAAAATTGGAAGATATTTATATCGATGTGCGCTCAAAATGTAATTTGTGCAGTAAAACAAAATCAGACTTTATTTAAAGTCGTTTTTTTCGTAACTTTTCGTTTTTCCTTAAATCTTTTGTTTAGGACAAAGATGATGTGAAATTTGCTATGGATTTTGGTGACTTTTCTCTTTTTGATGAGGTGCGATGGAGTTTGATAATGGCAGGACCACGTGTGATAATGATATGAAGAATGATACCAGGAACAGCACCTGAAAAGAGGAAAAAAAACACAAATAAGAATATTTGTAAGTTTATAATAATTCCCGAATGGGTATTTATTTTACGACGGTTGAACGAAGGCAATTCTACCCGTCATCTAACGCCCTTGCATCGGGTGACACAATTGTGAATTCAGAATTCAGTAAACATGGTTCAGTAGAGAAAACCTTAATTTTTCAACCAGGATGAAAAACCCAACTTGCTTCATGCCGGGCCTGGGTTTGAACACACGGCCCTCCAGTTAGTCTGCTGTATCAGGTTTATAGGAAAATCACATATGATTTCTTTCATTGCCCTATACCACAAACATGTTATACCTAACAATTAAGCCTGCAGAAGTAATAGTAACTTCGCCCCAAAACTGTCATTTTAGACCATATAAACCGCCCTAAAATTGGCCTTTTGGATGATTCAACAGCACCCATACTGCTTGGGTACCTAGTAGGGTCCTAAACCTGCTACATGCATGATTAGAAAAGATGTTTTTCGAGAAATGATAGAGTTTGAAATTCCAATGATAAAGTCCAATTTGAAGTTTCAGAAAATTCAAAAACAGACAAATTCCAAAGATTTATCTATTGCTTTGAGGGGAGGAGCCCATATAATCAGTGTAACAAGTATTGAAAGAATCCACACTGAGCTCTATGAGGCGATACACTTTGAAAAAAGTTGACAAGACACCAGCAGACAGATGACAGACGATGCCGGACGAATGAGTATCGGAAAAGCTCTGCTGACTATCACCACAGCAGATCGAAAAACTCTCACCAAAGTCAGCAGGTGATGTCAAGCGATCAGCAAACAACTGCTCAAGTACAAAACTGCACCTGCAAAGAAAAAGTGAATATTCTCATCACCAAAAAACAATATTTTCCATTAAGATCAACATTGAAACAATTGAACTAATCATTCCAGTAGTTCCAACCGCTTGAATATTATTTACACAACTGTATTTATTTGCAAATCGCAGATGTAACTTTTGAGATATCAATTAGCTATTTCATAGGTATATTTATACCACAGTGGAACTAAAAATATAACATACAAGCATAGATACATTCAAAGTACACCGCCCCCATGTCAAATAAATAAATATCCTCCAGCGCGGCATTGCCGGGGCACCTTCGGCCTTCGGCGCCCGGCAATACCGCCGTGCAGCTCATAGACACTGTATTGGGAGGGGGCGATGGACAACATATCCTTTGGCGTCCGCTGATGCTGCACTGCGTGCATTGTGTACAAATGCACTTCTGAGGTAAATGTGCACAAATAATACTTCGGAGAGTGACATCGGCGGGCAATGAGATGTCGTGTTATATATCGATTTTAGCCCGACAACTCAATGGTGAAAAATCACTTTAAAATTATCTGATCCGGATCCGGATTCGAAACGTCATCAAAATTGAATCACTTCTTTCTTGTCAGACACCCAACCTCTCCACCAAGTTTCGTCCAAATCTGTCCACAACGTTTTGAGATATCCTGCTACGTATCGTTTTTGGCCCGATCTCCCAATGGTGAAGAATCACTTTTAAAAAATTGTAGTAGCCGGATCCGAATCCGGATCTTCCCAAAATCTAATCATTTCATCCTTGTCACATATGACATATGGTACCTCTCCGACAGATTCCGTCCAAATCCGCCCACAACTTTTTGAGATATCTTGTTCACAGACAAACAGACAGACAGACATGGGTAACACAGACACAGACACATAGCACATCCTCCACCCACCTTCGATGGCAGGGGTAAATATGATTTATGGGTAAATATAATTTATGGGTAAATATAATTTATGGGTAAATATGAATTATGGGTGAATGTTATGCCAGTAAATATGGGTAAATATTGGTAAATATCATGCAAGTGACTAAGCGGAGTGTGAGGGGGGGGGGGAGGTGGGGAAGAGGGTGGAGGGGATGGGGGGTGGGTGAGGGGAGATTTGTAATCGCATCTTTTTGAACTTCGGAAGTGAATGTGTATATAAAAAAAGCTTTTCTAAGGTGAATGTGTATAAAAGCATTTCTGAGGTGTCATCTTTACAGATCATTTCTTTACAGGTGTGCTTCGTCAACTGTTAAGGTGAAGTAAATTTACCTAATTGAAGACACTCATTGCAGGACACCCCTTTTCAGCAGTCGATGACAAGCCTGCCTCATGGCTGCAGCCTCACAATTTCCCACGATTTCCTCGCGTGCTTCAGTACGGAGCTCCACCAGGGTTAAGACTGAGTGGTGTCAGTAACGTCCTTTCCGGCGTCACCATGGCTACGACTGGGTGGTGTCAGTAACGTCCTTGCCGGCGTCACGTGCACCAGCGCTTTGCCTCCCTCCGGGGCGGGTTGTAATCGATTTGCGTTTCCATGTATAATGCCTGAGCCTAAGGCTGCGTTATCCAAAATATGGTGAACGAGAACGGCACTTGGTAGAACGACCCCCGCCAGGCTAAACAGTTTATGTTTGTATGCACTGATAGACCAGATCTGGATTCGGACCTGAATCAAAATCGAATCAGCTTGTTCTTGTCACCGAACCAACTCATCCACCTAGTTTAGTCATAACTCATCCATAACTTTTTTAAATATCATGTTATATATCGCTTTTGGTCTGATCTCTCAATGGTAAAGAATCACTGAGGAAATTAAATAATTCTTGTATCCGAATCCATATCCACATCTTCACCAAAATCGCATCGATTCTGTCTTGTCACACCCAACCTGTCCACCAAGTTTCGTCCGAATCTGTCCACAACTTTTTGAGATATCCTGCTATGTATCGTTTTTGGCACCATCTCCCAATGGTGCAGAATTATTTTTTTTGCACCTCTATATCTCCGAAAGTGCTGAATAGAAAAAATTGAGACATGGCTCATTGTAAAGAACTCTCCGTGGGGAATAAAATGTGTTAATGATGATGTCATCGGTCACGTGGTTCGGCCGCCATCTTGGAAAAACTGAAAAATTTTGCTCCATATCTCCGAAACTGCTGAATAGAAAAAATTGAGACATGGCTCATTGTAAAGAACTCTCCATGGGGAAGAAAATGTGTTAATGATGACGTCATCGGTCACGTGGTTCGGCCACCATATTTGTCCTAAATGGCCGATAAAAAAGTAAATTCCGGCAAGTCCTCGGTCTCTGACCGATTTTTCATCTGTCTGTTTGCCTCTCTGTTCGCAGCACTACGTCTACACCGTTGCACGTAGAATCGCCAAACTTTACACACATATTGGTCTTGCCCTAGAATAGACTGCCCAATTTTTAACTCTTTCGGCCCAAGGCCTCTATTATGACGTCATAATTCGATAATTCGACCAGTACAAAACTTCATCCAATCAAGATGTAATTTCTTGAGCGCCATGTCGGCATAAAGTGGTGGAGAAAAAAATAAAATGATGACGTCATCGGTCACATGGTTCGGCCGCCATCTTGGAAAAACTGAAACACTTTGCACCTCTTTCTCCAAAAGTGATGAATAGAAAAAATTGAGACATGGCTCATTGTAAAGAACTCTCCATGGGGAATAAAATATGTCAATGATAATGTCATAGGTGCCTCCATTATGACGTCATAATTCGACAAGTACAAAACCTCATCCGATGAAGATGAAATTTCTTGAGCATCATCAAGGAATAAATTAGTTTAGAAAACAATTAATGATGACGTCATCGGTCACGTGGTTTGGCCGTTATATTTGTCCAAAATGGCCGATAAAAAAGTACATTCCGGCAAGTCCTCGGTCTCTGACCGATTTTCATCTGTCTGTCTGTTTGTTCGCAGCACTACGTCTACACCGTTGCACGTAGAATCACCAAATTTTACACACATATTTGTCGTGCCCTGGAATAGACTGTGCCCAATTTTTAACTCTCTCTGCCAAAGGCTTCCATTATGACGTCATAATTTGATAATTCGACAAGTACAAAACTTCATCCAATCAAGATGAAATTTCTTGAGCGCCATGTCGGCATAAACTGGTGGAGAAAAAAAAAATGATGACGTCATCGGTCACGTGGTTCGGCCGCCATCTTAGAAAAATCGAAAAATTTTGCACCTCTATATCTCCGAAAGTGCTAAATAGAAAAAATTGAGACATGGCTCATTGTAAAGAACTCTCCATGGGGAATAAAATATGTTATTGATGATGTCATAGGTGCGTCCATTATGACGTCATAATTCGACAAGTACAAAACTTCATCCGATCAAGATGAAATTTCTTGAGCATAATCTAGGAATAAATTAGTTTAGAAAACAAATAATGATGATGGCATCGGCCACGTGGTTCGGCCGCCATATTTGTCCAAAATGGCCGATAAAAAAAGGATATTCCGGCAAGTCCTCGGTCTCTGACCGTTTTTTCATTTGTTTGTTTGTCTGTGAACAGAATATCTCAAAATGTTGTGGATGGATTTTGTCAAAATTTTGTGGAGAGGTTGGGTATGTGACAAGACTCCATCATGGAAGGTTGATCGCATCTGTTCATCCTGTTGCTCTCTCTGCTCTTCATCTTATTCTTATTGTCTTATTGTCCTATAAAATAAGATGAAGAAAATTGAATGTATGTTTTCAGGTTGTCTGTCCGTCCGTGATAGGTTTTTGTTTCGTGATAACTTGAGAATGGCTGAAGGGATCTTAGTCAAACTTGGTGCAGGTATGTATAATGAGGTAAAGATTAACTGATTAGATTTTGGGGTCATGAGGTCAAAGGCCAAAGGTCATAGGTCATGTTAGGTTAAAATACTGTTACCGCGATAACTTGTGAACCAGTGATGGGATGCTGACCAAATTTGGTACAATTATGTAGAATGATGTAAAGATGAACTGATTAGATTCTGGGATCAAGAGGTCAAAGGTCAAAGTCTGTAATATGTCTATAACTTGAGAATGGCTGAAGTGATCGAATTGAAACTTGGTACAGGTATGTATAATGATGTAAAGATGAACTGATTAGAATTCGGGGCCAAGAGGTCAAAGGTCAAAGTCTGTTATAGGTCTATAACTTGAGAACACCTGAAGTGATCCAATTCAAACTTGGTACAGATATGTATAATGATGTAAACATGAATTGATTACATTTTGGGGTCAAGAGGTCAAAGGCCAAAGTCTGTAATAGGTCTATAACTTGAGAATGGCTAAAGGGATCTAATTCAAACTTCGTACAGATATGTATAATGATGTAAAGATTAACTGATTACATTTTGGGGTCAAGAGGTCAAAGGCCAAAGGTCAGAGGTCATGTCAGGTAAAAATGTGATAAGTTGAGAACAGCGGAATGGATTTAAATCAAACTTGGTACAAGTATTATTATGATGTAATCATGTGGGCGGAGACATATCGGTCGACGTCGTGACGTTGAAGTGTTGTTACAGTTTTTATTGCAGTCAAGCTGCTATATCTATCCACATTCATCCGCAGTGTTGAATAATGTTGCAGACCATCAATTTTGTTTACAGAGTTCTGAAAATGTTGCCGTTCGCTCCGCATGTTCAGTTTGATAACTTGTCGACTTGTTGATCATCTGAAATATATGCTGAATTACAAGGACTCGTTGAATGTTAAGGGTTTGCTCATCTTGATGCTCGTTGTTTTTCTATTGTACACCGCACCTTTCCTATGCCATCTCCAGGCATAACGTCATTGCAGGGCACCAAATGGGGCTCGGCAGTGACGCACGCTGAAAGGGAATACTCAGTTTTCCCTCTGGTTGTTTGTTTTCTTGTTTTCTTTCTTTCTTTCTTGTTTTATTGGTTGTCCGGGCGATATCTCAGCCATCCTTTGAGCTAGGAAGCTGAAATTTCGGCACAATAGTGAGCAAGTACTTTGACAAAAACGGTATTTTTTTGTTTTTTGATTAATCAATTAATTGATGAGTTATTTAATTATTAGCGATTAATTAAGTACTTATTTAATTAACTTTACTTTCTCTTCTGACCATTAACTCAGGCACCTTTTGAGTTAGGAAGCTGATATTTTGACATGCCAATGACCAGGTGATTTGGCTGCAAAGGCTATTTTTGATTTATTAATTAATCAATTAATCGATTAACTATTTAATTATTCGATTAATGACTTCTTTTTTTTTTTTTAAGTTACAGATTCTGATGAAATGGTGGTGGTTGATGTGTTCTATGACCGAATTGATTAATAATTTAATTTTTTAATGATTATTATTTATTTATTTTCATTATTAATCATTTATTTATTTTCTTTCTCATTTGGCCAATATCTCAGGCACCTTTTGAGCTAGGAAGCTAATATTTGGATATGACAGTGACCAAGTGATGTGGCTATCAAGGATATTTTTGATTTATTGATTAATCATTTAATCGATTAATTATTTATTGATTAATCAATTAATTTTTTAATTTTTTATTAATGACATATTAATTAAATTTCTAAAAGATACATCTTCGGATGAAGCACTAGTGGTTTAGTTATGCTATTAGCCAATTGATCAAGAAAATATTTTATGATAATCTTTTATTGATTTTAATTATACAATTAATCAATCAATTATTGTACACATCTCCCTCCCAATGCAGTCTCTTTGAGCTGCACTACGGTATTGCCGGGCGCCGGAGGTGCCCCAGCAATGCCGCGATGTAGGATATTTAATTATTTGGCATGGGGGCGGTGTACTTTGAATGCATCTGTACTTGTTTCTTGTTTGTTTTCTCGGTTGTTTGTCCGGGCGATATCTCAGCCATCTTTTGAGCTGGGAAGCTGAAATTTTGGCACAATAGTGAGGAAGTACTTTGTCAAAAACTTAATTTTTTGTTTTTTGATTAATCCATTAATTGATGAGTTATTTAATTATTAGCGATTAATTAAGTACTTATTTATTTCCTTTCTCTTCTGGCCATGATCTCAGGCACCTTTTTAGTTCGGAAGATGATATTTAGACATGCCAATGACAAAGTGATTTGGCTGTAAAATATATTTTTGATTTATTAATTAATCAATTTATCAATTAATTATTTGATTATTCCATTCATGACATTAAAAAAAATTTTTAAGTTACAGATTCTGATGAAATGGTGGTGATTTACGTGTTCTATTGGTGAATTGATTAATTATTTCATTTTTTAATGAATTTTATTTATTTATTTTCTTTATTAATTATTTCTTTATTTTATTTCTCATCTGGGCAATATCTCAGGCACCTTTTGAGCTAGGGAGCTGATATTTGAATATGACAATGACCAAGTGATTTGGCTGTGAAGGGTATTTTTGATGTATTGATTAATTAATTAATCGATTAATTATTTGATGAATGACTTAATTAATTATTTTTTTAAAGTTACAGATTTGGATGAAATGGTGGTGGTTTGTGTATTCTATTAGCCAATTGATTGACTATTTAATTTTTTTATGATTATTATTTATTTATTTTCATTACTAATCATTTATTTTCTTTCTCATCTGGGCAATATCTCAGGCACCTTTTGAGCTAGGAAGCTAATATTTGGACATGACAGTGACCAAGTGATGTGGCTATCAAGGATATTTTTGATTTATTGATTAATCATTTAATGGATTAATTATTTATTGATTAATCAATTAATTATTTAATTTTTTATTATTGACTTATTTAATTAAATTTCTAAATGATACATCTTCGGATGAAGCACTAGTGGTTTAGTTATGCTATTAGCCAATAATTGATCAAGAAAATATTTTGTGATGTTTTATTGATTTTAATTATACAATTAATCAATCAATTATTGTACACATCTCCCTCCCAATGCAGTCTTTATGAGCTGCACTGCGGTATTGCCGGGCACCGGAGGTGCCCCGGCAATGCCGCACTGTAGGATATTTAATTATTTGGCATGGGGGTGGTGTACTTTGAATGTATCTGTACTTGTTTCTTTTCTCGGTTGTTTGTCCGGGCGATATCTCAGCCATCTTTTGAGCTAGGAAGCTGAAATTTCGGCACAATAGTGAGGAAGTACTTTTTCAAAAACTGTATTGTTTGTTTTTTGATTAATCAATTAATCAGTATACAAAAAAAAAAAAAAAAAAAAGTACTTATTTAATTAACTTTCCTTTCTCTTCTGACCATTATCTCAGGCACCTTTTGAGTTAGGAAGCTGATATTTGGACATGCCAATGACCAGGTGATTTGGCTGCAAAGGCTATTTTTGATTTATTAATTAATCAATTAACTATTTAATTATTCGATTAATGACTTTTTTTTTTTTTTTAAGTTACAGATTCTGATGAAATGGTGGTGGTTGATGTGTTCTATGACCGAATTGATTAATAATTTAATTTTTTCATGATTATTATTTATTTATTTTCTTTATTATTTCTTTATTTTATTTCTCATCTGGGCAATATCTCAGGCACCTTTTGAGCTTGGGAGCTGATATTTGGACATGACAATGACCAAGTGATTTGGCTGTGAAGGGTATTTTTGATTTATTGATTAATTAATTAATCGATTAATTATTTGATGAATGACTTAATTAATTATTTTTTTAAAGTTACAGATTTGGATGAAATGGTGGTGGTTTGTGTATTATATTAGCCAATTGATTAACTATTTAATTTTTTAATGATTATTATTTATTTATTTTCATTATTAATCATTTATTTTCTTTCTCATCTGGGCAATATCTCAGGTACCTTTTGAGCTAGGAAGCTAATATTTGGACATGACAGTGACCAAGTAATGTGACTAGAAAGGATATTTTTGATTTATTGATTGATCATTTAATCGATTAATTATTTATTGATTAATCAGTTAATTATTAAAATTTTTATTAATGACTTATTTAATTATATTTCTAAAAGATACATCTTCGGATGAAGCACAAGTGGTTTAGTTATGCTATTAGCCAATTGATTAAGAAAATATTTTATGATAATCTTTTATTGATTTTAATTATGCAATTAATCGATCAATTATTGTACTCTTCTCCCTCCCAATGCAATCTCTATGAGCTGCACTGCGGTATTGCCTGGCACCTGAGGCACCCCAGCAATGCCGCGCTGTGGGATATTTAATTATTTGGCATGGGGGCGGTGTACTTTGAATGTATCTGTACTTGTTTATTTATTTCTACATTAACATGGCTTTTTGTTCGATTCTTTTTTTTATTGTAAACAGCATTCTTTGCTAGAGGACGTTTATAGAGGAAACCTGACACGAGGTGGCTATCATTTCCATTATGGGGATGTGCGCTCGGCTTTCCGACGGCTTGAGGCCACAGGTGATGCTGCGCAGAGAGACTCGGTGAGACAACGATGCAAGCAGAGAGTCAAGCAGCTCTTGGACAGGTATTGTAATTAATTGCCTAAATTTGGTGATTCCACGAGCTTTTTAAATAGCTGTTACTACTTTATGGCTTATTTGAAAAAGTTCCCTTATGAGGTCCTGTTATTACGACACACAGCAAACTAGACCACACGATACATCCAAGTGTTGAAATTAAACTTGGCTGATCAAGGAAAGAGGGGCAATATTATTATTATTATTTCGTTTGTGTACAAATTTGACGCACAATAGTAACGAGAGAGTTCATAGAACATGATATCCCATGCAGTGTTCAAATATATATTTCAATTTTAATAACATATTGTGGCGGACACAAAAGCCCACTGGCGTGGTGACATCATTCCACGCACCAAGTGGGCGGTGGCCACGCCCGAGGGGTAGGCGTGGCCTCATGATATACACCGGGCGACCAGCCCGGGAGTGTGACAGTGTAGTCTT
Source organism: Myxine glutinosa (assembly GCF_964187855.1). NCBI lineage: Eukaryota > Metazoa > Chordata > Myxini > Myxiniformes > Myxinidae > Myxine > Myxine glutinosa. The sequence goes on along the minus strand of NC_136267.1, from coordinate 115,274,944 downwards.
ACAATAAAGACGTTTATATGTTACCGCTTGTCCGCTTCCTCCTTGCTCACAAGCAGCGCGCGTAACGCCGCGCTTTACTGGTGACCCTCGACGTTGGATCTGCCGGAGCGATCCTTCCACACGCGACGCCATCGCCATGGCCGCCTTCGTCAAACTTCCGGAATTTTGGGAGGCTCAGGCCGAAGTCTGGTTCGTCCAGGCCGAAGCCCAATTTCAGCTTCGGCACCTCACCGGCGATGACACGCGCTATTGCCACGTCGTCGCCTCCCTCGGGCCCGGCACGGCCGCTCGAGTTGTGTCCGTCCTTCGCCACCCACCGGACGGCCACAAGTACGAGGCACTCAAGCGGCTACTCCTAGCCACGTTCAGCCTCACGGACGACGCACGGGCCGACCGCCTCCTGGATCTCCCCGAGCTCGGTGAGACGCGCCCGTCGGTCCGAATGGACCATATGCTGTCACTGTTGGGCGACGAAGCCCCCGGTTCGCTATTCCGGGCGCTTTTCCGTCGCCAACTTCCAGCGCAGGTTCGCCTCGCGTTGGCCGGGACCGGGCTAACGGAACCCCGAGCATTGGCGGCCGAGGCGGACAAGTACTTCGCCGCTTCGGACACGCGGGCGAGCGTTGGCGTGGCCGTCACGGCCTTCGACGCTGATGTTCCACAGCATCATCTTCTACAGCACGCTGATGTTCCACAGCATCATCTTCTACAGCACGCTGATGTTCCACAGCATCATCTTCTACAGCACGCTGATGTTCCACAGCATCATCTTCTACAGCACGCTGTGGTTCAGCAGCATGCTGATACGCACCTCGTGAACGCCGCCACGCCCCGCCCACCGCCGCGGCGAAAACCGCCACCGCGGGGAAACCCGTCGACTCCACCGGCCTGGCGGAGCCAGCCGCGCTCCTCCAGCTCCACCACCTGGTGCTGGTTCCACGCCAAGTTCGGCCACGAAGCTCGGCGGTGTCATCCGCCGTGCTCCTTCAACGGGTCGGGAAACGCCCGGGCCGGCGCTCAATTGTGGCGATGAGCGCCGGCCGTTCGAGCAGCCTGCTGTTCATAACGGACACCTTCTCCGGGCGCCATTACCTGTGCGACACGGGAGCACAGGTGAGTGTCATTCCCGCCGGCACGTCAGACAAGCACGCCGCGGGTGGGGGCCCCGCGCTGCTTGCCGCGAACGGGACGCCCATCCGTACGTACGGAAAACGCTGCCTCTCTCTGCGGTTTGGAGGGCAGGTTTTCCGATGGACGTTCGTCACCGCCGACGTGCCCATGGCACTGCTTGGCGCGGACTTCCTGTGCGCTAATGGGCTCCTGGTCGACGTCAAGCGCAGACGGCTTGTCCAGGCCGAGACGTTCAGCTCGCTCGCATGTGCGTTGCCAAGCTCAACGAGCGGCTTGCCAAGCGGCTTGCCGAACGATTCGGTTCCGGCCACGTTGGTCTGTACGCTTCCGGCAGCGGACGCATTCACCCGCCTCCTCGCCGGCTTCCCGGCCCTCACGCGGCCCACCTTCTCGGCGGGGGCCGTCAAGCACGGGGTGGCCCATCACATCCCCACCGTCGGGCCACCGGTCTACGCCCGGGCACGCCGCCTCGAGCCGACGAAGCTGGCGGTGGCAAAAGCGGAGTTCGCTACCCTGGAGCGACTCGGCATCGTTCGGCGCTCAGAGAGCGCTTGGGCGTCGCCGCTGCACATCGTGCCGAAGCCCGGCGGGGGATGGCGACCGTGCGGGGACTATCGCCGTCTCAATGACGCCACGACTCCCGACCGCTACCCCGTCCCCCACATTCAGGACTTTTCCGCCCGTTTGGCGGGCAGGTCCTTCTTCTCGAAGGTGGACCTCATACGCGGCTACCATCAGGTCCCCGTCAGGCCGGAGGACGTCCCGAAGACGGCGGTCATCACGCCATTCGGACTCTTCGAGTTCCTGCGCATGCCCTTCGGTCTGAAGAATGCGGCTCAGGCGTTCCAGCGACTGATGGACAGCGTCCTGCGCGACTTGGATTTTGTCTACGTCTACCTGGACGATATCCTCGTCGCCAGCGCGTCCCGCGAAGAGCACCTACGCCACCTCCGCACGCTCTTCGAACGCCTGGGCCAGCATGGCCTGATTGTGAACCCCGCAAAGTGCCGGTTCGGCGCCGCCACAATCGATTTTCTGGGGCACCGTGTCACCAGGCACGGAGCCGTCCCCCTGCCGGCCAAGGTGGAGGCGGTGAAGGGGTTTCCGCGCCCCCGCACGATCAGAGGGCTGCAGGAGTTCCTGGGCATGGTGAACTTTTACCATCGGTTCCTGCCCCGTATCGCCCAGCTCCTGCGCCCCCTGCACGAAGCTCTCCGAGGTAAGCCGGGCAAAGGCGACGTTACCTGGACCGAGCAGATGGACACGGCGTTCAGGGGCGCGAAGCTCGCTTTGGCTAACGCCACCATGCTCGCGCACCCGGCGCCCGATGCACCGATCGCCCTCACCACCGATGCCTCGGACTACGCGGTGGGCGCGGTGCACGAGCAATGGGTGCGTGGAGCTTGGCAACCGCTGGCGTTCTTTAGCCGGCAGCTTCGCCTGCCCGAACGCCGTTACAGTACCTTCGACCGCGAGTTGCTCGGACTTCACTTGGCGGTCAGGCACTTCCGCCATCTGCTCGAGGGCCGGGCGTTCACTGCCTTCGTCGACCACAAGCCGCTGATCTTCGCGATGGGCAAGGTCACCGAGCCGTGGTCGGCCCGGCAGCAGCGTCACCTCTCGGCCGTGTCCGAGTACACGACGGACATCCAGCACGTCGCGGGGAAGGACAACCCGGTTGCGGATTGCCTTTCCCGGGCCGTCGCCCACGCAGTCCACCTCGGCATCGACTATGCCCGGATGGCAGCGGACCAGGCCGCTGACCCCGACGTCCAGGCCTTGCGGACCGCCGTCACGGGCCTCCGCGTCACCGAGGTGCCGTTCGACGGCGCGGGCGCGGCCCTCTTGTGCGACGTCTCCCTCGGGCGTCCTCGCCCCATTGTGCCCGCGGGCTGGCAGCGCCAGGTGTTTGACGCCATCCACGGCCTGTCCCACCCGGGCGCGAGGGCCTCCCAAAGGCTGATCGCCGACAAGTTCGTCTGGCATGGCCTCCGGAAGGCCGTCCGCGGCTGGGCCAGGACATGCCTCGCGTGCCAGCGCGCCAAGGTGCACCGGCACACCCAGGCCCCGTTGGCCCCGTTCACGGTGCCGGAACGCCGGTTTGACCACGTCCACGTGGACCTGGTGGGACCTCTGCCCCCCTCGCGGGGTTTCACCCACGTCCTCACCATGGTGGACCGCACCACCCGGTGGCCGGAGGCCGTGCCCTTGGCGTCGACAACGGCGGCCGATGTCGCGCAGGCTTTCATCGCCACCTGGGTCGCCCGGTTCGGCGCCCCCTCAGACATCTCATCCGACCGCGGCCCCCAGTTCACCTCGGAGCTCTGGGGGGCGGTTGCGCAGGGGCTCGGGGTCCGGCTGCACCGAACCACGGCCTACCACCCCCAGGCTAACGGCCTGTGTGAGCGATTTCACCGCTCATTGAAGGCCGCGCTCCGGGCCACCCTCCGCGACGGCGGCTGGGTCGACAGGCTCCCCTGGGTCCTGCTGGGCCTCCGGACGGCGCCCAAGGAGGACCTGCGCGCATCCGCGGCGGAGTTGGTCTTCGGGCAACCGCTGCGGGTGCCGGGCGAGTTCCTCCCCGACTCCACGGCACCATGGTCCGCGGCACAGCAGCGCTCCGCTCTGCAAGAGACCGCCCAGAGGTTCGCCCCGGTGCCAACGGCATGCCACGGGCACCCACCGACGCACGTCGCCCCGGAGCTTCGCACGGCGGAGTACGTCTTCGTCCGCCACGATGCCCATCGGACACCACTGCGGCCCCCGTACGACGGGCCTTTCCGCGTGCTGGAGACCGGGGCGAAGCACTTCACCCTGGACATCGGCGGTACTCCTGACCGCGTTTCGGTAGACCGCCTCAAGCCGGCCCACCTCGATGTGGACCATCCACCGCCAGTGGCCCGACCCCCACGTCGGGGCCGCCCTCCTGCGGGCAGACCCCCGGCACCGCCCAGCCCCGCCGCCACGGCGCCCCCCGGTCCTGCACCCATCCCAGGGGCAGCCAGGGGCATCCCACCTGGTATCCCTGCACCCCGGACGCCGCCGATCGCCAGGGGGCGTTTCGGCCGGGTCATTCGACTGCCCCACAAACTGGCCCTCCAGGTGCGCGGGAATTCTGGGGGGCGCGTGTGGCGGACACAAAAGCCCACTGGCGTGGTGACATCATTCCACGCACCAAGTGGGCGGTGGCCACGCCCGAGGGGTAGGCGTGGCCTCATGATATACACCGGGCGACCAGCCCGGGAGTGTGACAGTGTAGTCTTACAATAAAGACGTTTATATGTTACCGCTTGTCCGCTTCCTCCTTGCTCACAAGCAGCGCGCGTAACGCCGCGCTTTAATATAATGATTTCAAGGATTCATTGCTTGAAAAAAGAAAACAGGATGTTTAGCTCTACTGAAACAGAACGCAGCGTCAATCAGAATTGTACACAAAGTTATCTTGGTGGCCTCTTCTTCACACTCTGCCATATGCTACACCTTCTCATGCTATGTATCGATATACAGTCAAATCTCACCATCCGTGTGTTCATGGTCTGCAATTTCACGCAACTTTTCATGGTCTGTGCTTAACTTTTAGACACCCTTTCTCTCCCTCCATGCCCATACTTCCGTGTACCCGCCGAAAAAGTGAACACCGCCCATCTTAAACTCGCTCGGGTTCCACAAGTTTTAAACACTTTCAATTTTTGGATAAACAGTATTTTCCTTAATTTACCATTGCGTGTTAAATTATAACACTGTACCGTATAGCCAAAAAATATGAAAATAGGACCGTGGGTTTTGAAGCTCACCTGGATCAGAATCAACAGTCACTCAAACCCCCCTCCCCCCCCCCCCCCCCCGTAAACTCCCTAGACCCTAATTTTGTTTATTTATTATTTAGTGAACAAATTTTGGTGCATCACAGGTGATGAAGGTTGTGGTCAGGTTTAATTGAAATTGTGTGTAATTGTATTTTGGGGGGGGGGGGGGTCAAACCTGGACCCACTTTGACCCCCAGCCCAATCCATTCGATCCCGCTTTTTATTATAATTTTTTGTTTGTTTCATGCCGTGAATAAACTCGAATTCCAGCATTCAAAATACCATTTTAGCCAAGTTTTGTCACAATCCAACCAGCAGTTTCGGAGAGGAAGTTGCAAGTGTTTACGGACAGACTGATGGCCATTCCATAAGCTCCCTGGAACGACGTTCCAGGTGAGCTAAAAACTTGAAAATTGACATTCTGCATCTTCCGACATCGACCCACATCATTGTCTTCTGGCAGCTTCCTTGTGGCGGTTCATGAGTTGCGGTCCTGCATTTTTTTATGGTAGAACATTGGATACTGTTTATTTAACCATGGATCCAAAACGTCAAAGTGGTGCATCTGCTGAAGAGCAGAATAAAAAAGAAAGGAAAGATCACATTTGTGGAATAGGTTAAAATACTGGACTGTACAGTAAGCAGAAAAGCCTTCATATTGATGGTGTTACTTATTTGATCTTTTTTTACTCAATTGTTCTAATTTTTCTATTAAATGTCTTTTTTTAAATTAATTAATGCTTTTGGGACTTTTTTTTTTTTTGGGTGGCGGGTGGGGGTTAAACCTATCTCATTGACTTACATGTTATAACCAATAGGTATGTGTACAATTAAAACCAGTAGGCATTTCTTAAACCATATTTACGTATTTATGACCTCCGGCACTTTTTGTAAGAATGCTGCATTTGTATAGCATATTCTTCGACTTATTGCAAGAAATATTAATACCGGCGGATTATAGCGATGTTTTCTTGGTTGAGAGCTCTCGTGGATTCATAAATAAGCATGTGTCGATGATTGAATTATCGGGCAGCTTGGGATGCGGTTGCTGAGAGTAATGCTGGATGCACGGCCCATATCAGAAGGAGGTCGATGCACATGTGCTCTAAACTACAGGTAGTGTTGCTCCCACTTGAGATTGTTCCAAATGATAACACCAAGGAATTTGACAGAGAGGAGACAACTTCTTGTGGGATATCATCAATGTCCAGGTGAACTGGAAATGATGAATTGTCAAATTAAATCTGCATAAATTTACACTTCACCGGGTTCAGCTTCACACCACACCAATCAATAATTGAACCGTTTATGATCAATGTGATAAAAAAAAAACTACAGATTGGAGTGGGATCAACACCAAGTTGGATCAGCTTTTCAACGGCAATAGTATGATTTACATGATCAAAGGCTTTACTAAAGTCAATGGTGCATAATTTCCAAGCTTGTCAACACCTCTATGAAAGCTGTCATGCAAACTCACAAGGTAGTGCACAACTGAACTACCCTTCCCCTTCATGTTGTCATACTGTTGGCAATCGATGCCATGTTGTATATCTCTCATCACCCAATCGGCAATAAACCCCTCAAATACTTGTGCGATTGATTACAGGTGTGACAGTGATTGGGCGGAGTTGATCGTAATTAATAAAAGGGATACTCTTGGGAAGCTGGGTATACTAAGGCAGTTTACCAAATCTGGGGAAACATCCAGATCTGAAGAACAAACTAGAAAGCATCTGAAAATGCAACGCCCGTCCTCATCCGCTTTGAAGTCAAACTTCTTCCGCATGATAAACATGATGAAAACGGCTAAAAAAAAATACAGAAATACTGAAGATTTTCAGTGACTTGACCTTTTGACCTCAAAACCAATAGGCTTCAGTGACCCAATATGCAAACACTGTTTAACTTTCAGGTCCATCAGATGAAAATTGACAATTTTATGCAACCTTGACCTTCGACCTCAAAGAAATCCGCTATAACCTTTTGAGTGGCGAACCAATTAGGTGACTGAATATGCAAATTCTTAACATCAGGTCAATTGCATGAAGATTGACGATTTTATGTGACTTCGACCTTTTGACAAAATTAATTTTGTCTTCTCCATATTCTCACAATAAAGCTTTGTTGAAAATTTAATGACAAAATTTCAAATGGTCAAGTTATCGCCTTGACAGACACACACATACGTAATTTAAAAACTCCGTCTCTTGTCACGTGGGGGACTAGGCTAATGAAATATCTCGGTAAGAGGTTCCAACATCTCGTATGGAAATTCCTTTTGGAGTCGTGTAGGACTGCCAGCCAGGTGGCTGGCTTTGGATGTGTTGACTTCGCTGAAATCAGGTATACGTCAGATGCCGCTCAATGATCGGGGGCGGTAGTGCTGGCAGATAAGGTTTTTTTTTGTTTTTTAATACAACATCGAGGCTCGTGAAAGAGCTAACATTAATCACCACAAGTGTTACGCCTAGGTCCCCCGTCGGGGAAGTGATGTGAGTTGACAAAGTGGAACACACAGAAAACATGCTATGATATGATATTTCGCTCACAAGGGTCAGACAAACATGGAGGCGGCCATCTTGGATTTTGACGTGGCGACCCAATTTACAATAGCGTTCTTCCTTATGCCGAGATACACCCACACACCAGATTAGAAGTTGGTACTTCGCTTATTTTTTAAGATATTCATCTCACAAGGTTCGGACATACATGGCGGCGGCCATCTTGGATTTTGACATGGCGACCCAATTTTCAATAGCGTTCTTCCTTATGCCTAGATACACCCACACACCAGATTAGAAGTTGGTACTTCGCTTATTTTTCAAGATATGCAGGTTACAAGGTTCAGACATATATATGGTGGCGGCCATCTTGGATTTTGACGTGGCAACCCAATTTTCAATAGCGTTCTTCCTTATGGCGAGATACACCCACACACCAAATTAGAAGTTGGTACTTCGCTTATTTTTTAAGATATTCATCTCACAAGGTTCGGACATACATGGCGGCGGCCATCTTGGATTTTGACATGGCGACCCAATTTTCAATAGCGTTCTTCCTTATGCCTAGATACACTCACACACCAGATTAGAAGTTGGTACTTCGC